>NC_091156.1:50554495-50696995 GCF_040958095.1 Procambarus clarkii
GAGCACAAGAAGTGAACCCAAATGTAACTGGACTTACAGAAACAAAACTCTCAGGAATCATAACAAAAGCAGTGTTTCCCCAGGACTACACTGTAATAAAGAAAGAGAGGGATAGAAGGGGAGGAAGAGGAGGGGCCTACTAATGAGAGAGGAATGGAGTTTCAGGGAGATGGTTATCCTGGGCTGCAAGGGATTCAGAGACTACATAACAGGCACTGTGACAATTGGAGGACAAAAAGTAGTAGTAGTAGTAATATATAACACGGCACCAAATGACTGAAGACCAAGGCAAGATTGTGACAACAACAACATCATGGCAGTTAATACTATAATTGCCTATTATTAATACTATCTACAGGCAGCCTCTGGTGCCTGTAGAAAGATATCCCATCTGCTCGTCATGGGGACCTGAAACACTGAACGATAGACTGGGAGAACAAGGAACTGCATGGAGATGAAGATACACGGAGAGCCAAACTAATGGAGGTGGCGACAAGAAACTTTCTAAGCCAGCATGTCAGGGAACCCACAAGGATGAGTGAAAACGATGAACCAGCGAGACTCGACCTAGTCTTCACTCTGAATGACTTGGACATAAGGGAAATCTCCCAGAACGCGTAAATGATCTCCCAGAAAAAATAGACTTGTTTCTCTCAATGTTTGCTGACGATGCAAAAATTATGAGGATTGAAACAGAGGATAATAATAGGAGGGTACAAGATGACCTAGACAGACTGAATGAATGGTCCAACAAGTGGATGCTAAAGTTGACCCCGAGTAAATGCAAAGTAATGAAACTAGGCGGTGGAAACAGGAGGCCAGACACAGGATACAGAATAGGAGAGGAAGTACTTCATGAAACGGACAGAGACAAAAATCTAGGAGTTGATATCGTACCAAACCTGTCTCGTTAATCTCACATAAAAAGAATTACATCTGTGGCATATGCGAGGCTGGCTAACATCAGAACAGCCTTCAGGAACATGTGTAAGAAATCATTCAGAACCTTGTACACCACATATGTAAGACCAATCCTGGAGTATGCGGCCCCAGCATGGAGCCTGTACCTTGTCAAGCACAAGACGAAGCTGGAAAAAGTCCAAAGGTATGCCACTAGACTAGTCCCAGAACTAAGAGGCAGGAGATACAAGGAAAGGCTGCGGGAAATGCACCTTACGACATTGTAAGACAGAAGAGTAAGAGGAGACATGATCACAACCTACAAAATCCTCAGGGGAATCGACCGGGTAAACAAGGATAAACTATTCAACACTGGTGGGACGCGAACAAGGGAACACAGGTGGAAACTGAGAACCCACATTAGCCACAGTGACGTTAGAAGGAGCTTTTTTAGTGTCAGAGTTCTTAACGGAAGGAATGCATTAGCAGTGATGTGGTGGAGGCTGACTCCATACACAGTTTCAAATGTAGATATGATAAAGCCCAGTAAGGTTAGGAATCTGTACACCAGTTGATTGACAGTTGAGAGGTGGGACCAAAGAGTCAAAGCTCAACCCCCGCAAGCACAAATAGGAGAGTACAGACACACACACACACAACTGAACCTTACGACACTAGAGAAAAGAAGGGAGAGAGGAGATAGGATAAGGACATACTCAGGGGAATTGACAAAGTGGAAATAGATGAAATGTTCACACGTAATAATAACAGAACGAGGGGACATGGGTGGAAACTGGAAACTCAGATGAGTCACAGAGATGTTAGGAAGTTTTCTTTTAGCGTGAGAGTAGGGGAAAAATGGAATGCACTTGGGGAACAGGTTGTGGAAGCAAATACTATTCATACTTTTAAAACTAGGTATGATAGGGAAACGGGACAGGAGTCATTGCTGTAAACAACCGATAGCTGGAAAGGCGGGATCCAAGAGTCAATGCTCGATCCTACAAGCACAAATAGGTGAGTACACACACACACACACACACACACACACACACACCCCTTTCCTTCCCGTCCTCCCTCCCCTTTCACCCCATACCCTCCCTGTCCCTCCCCCTTCACTGGATCCCCCGCCTCTCATCCCAGTATCCTCTGAGACCCTGTTATCCACCTCACAGGTCCTCACACCCATGGAACAGCCTCCCCCACCAGCAGAACACTCATCAAGGAGGCGATTTGAGAAGGGACAGAAGAAAGTGAGCCTCAAAGCGATGTACACAAACATAGATGGAATTACAAATAAAGCAAATGAGCTTGGAGAACTGGTACTAGAGGAAAACCCAGACATAATAGCCCTCACAGAAACAAAGATCACGAAAACGATAACAAATGCAGTGTTCCCACAGGACTATTATGTTATGAGGAAAGAGAGGGAAGGAAGAGGTGGGGGTGGTGTAGCTCTGCTGGTAAGACAAGGTTGGGATTTTGAGGAGATGGATATTCAGGGCTGCGAAGGTTTCAGTGACTACATAGCAGGTACTGTAACAAATGGAGGGAAAAAAATTATAGTCGCAGTCATATATAATCCACCACCAAATGACAGAAGACCTAGACAGGAATATGATAGAAACAACATGGCCACCATTAACATAATAGAAAGAGCAGCTTCTGTTGCTAGCAGGAATGGATCTGGACTACTAATTATGGGAGACTTCAACCATGGGAAGATAGATTGGAAGAACAGAGACCCGCATGGAGGACCAGAAACATGGAGAGCTAAGCTGCTGGACGTGGCAACAAGAAACTTTCTAAGCCAGCACACCAAAGAACCAACAAGAATGAGAGGAGAAGATGAACCAGCAATGCTTGATTTGATATTTACCCTAAATGAATGGGATATAAGGGAAGTTAAGATGGAAGCGCCCTTGGGAATGAGTGATCACAGTGTATTGAACTTTGAGTACCTGGTAGAGCTAGGACTTATCTCCCCCCAAAAAGAACTAGGAATCAAAAGGCTGGCATACCGAAAGGGGAATTATGAACAGATGAGAAGTTTCCTAAGTGAAATACCTTGGGACACAGACCTCAGAGACAAGTCTGTACAGGGTATGATGGACTATGTTACCCAAAAGTGTCAGGAGGCAGTAAACAGGTTCATCCCGGCCCAAAGGGAAAAATCCGAGAAGCAACAGAAGAATCCATGGTATAATAGGGCATGTATGGAAGCGAAGAAACTGAACAAAAAGGCGTGGAGGAACTTCCGGAATAACAGAACACCAGAAAGCAGAGAGAGATACCAGAGAACCAGGAATGAGTACGTCAGGGTGAGAAGAGAAGCAGAGAAAAATTTTGAAAATGATATAGCAAACAAAGCCAAGACCGAACCAAAGCTACTCCACAGTCACATCAGAAGGAAAACAACAGTGAAAGAACAGGTATTGAAACTTAGAACAGGCGAGGACAGGTATACAAAGAATGACAGAGAGGTGTGTGAAGAACTTAACAAGAGGTCCCAGGAGGTCTTCACAATAGAACAGGGTGAGGTCACTGTGCTAGGAGAAAGGGAGGTAAACCAGGCGGCCTTGGAGGAGTTCGAAATTACGAGAGAGGAGGTCAAGAGACACCTGCTGGATCTGGATGTTAGAAAGGCTGTTGGTCCAGATGGGATCTCACCATGGGTACTGAAAGAGTGTGCAGAGGCACTTTGCCTGCCACTCTCCATAGTGTATAGTAAGTCACTAGAGACGGGAGACCTACCAGAAATATGGAAGACGGCGAATGTGGTCCCAATATACAAAAAGGGCGACAGACAAAAGGCACTGAACTACAGGCCAGTGTCCTTGACTTGTATACCATGCAAGGTGATGGAGAAGATCGTGAGAAAAAACCTGGTAACACATCTGGAGAGAAGGGACTTCGTGACAAATCGCCAACATGGATTCAGGGAGGGTAAATCTTGCCTTACAGGCTTGATAGAATTCTACGATCAGGTGACACAGATTAAGCAAGAAAGAGAGGGCTGGGCGGACTGCATTTTCTTGGATTGTCGGAAAGCCTTTGACACAGTACCGCATAAGAGGCTGGTACATAAGCTGGAGAGACAGGCAGGTGTAGCTGGTAAGGTGCTCCAGTGGATAAGGGAGTATCTAAGCAATAGGAAGCAGAGAGTTACGGTGAGGGGTGAGACCTCCGATTGGCGTGAAGTCACCAGTGGAGTCCCACAGGGCTCTGTACTCGGTCCTATCTTGTTTCTGATATATGTAAATGATCTCCCGGAGGGTATCGATTCATTTCTCTCAATGTTTGCGGACGATGCTAAAATTATGAGAAGGATTAAAACAGAAGAGGACTGTTTGAGGCTTCAAGAAGACCTAGACAAGCTGAAGGAATGGTCGAACAAATGGTTGTTAGAGTTTAACCCAACCAAATGTAATGTAATGAAGATAGGTGTAGGGAGCAGGAGGCCAGATACAAGGTATCATCTGGGAGAGGAAATTCTTCAGGAGTCAGAGAAGGAAAAAGACTTGGGGGTTGATATCACGCCAGACCTGTCTCCTGCAGCACATATCAAGCGGATAACATCAGCGGCATATGCCAGGCTGGCCAACATACGAACGGCATTCAGAAACTTGTGTAAAGAATCATTCAGAACTTTGTATACCACATATGTCAGGCCAATCCTGGAGTATGCAGCCCCAGCATGGAGTCCATATCTAGTCAAGGATAAGACTAAACTGGAAAAGGTTCAAAGGTTTGCCACCAGACTAGTACCCGAGCTGAGAGGTATGAGCTACGAGGAGAGATTACGGGAATTAAACCTCACTTCGCTGGAAGACAGAAGAGTTAGGGGGGACATGATCACCACATTTAAGATTCTGAAGGGGATTGATAGGGTAGATAAAGACAGTCTATTTAACACAAGGGGAACACGCACTAGGGGACACAGGTGGAAACTGAGTGCCCAAATGAGCCACAGAGATATTAGAAAGAACTTTTTTAGTGTCAGAGTGGTTGACAAATGGAATGCATTAGGAAGTGATGTGGTGGAGGCTGACTCCATACACAGTTTCAAGTGTAGATATGACAGAGCCCGATAGGCTCATGAATCTGTACACCTGTTGATTGACGGTTGAGAGGCGGGACCAAAGAGCCAGAGCTCAACCCCCGCAAACACAACTAGGTGAGTACAACTAGGTGAGTACACACACACACACACACACACACACACACACACACACACACACACACACACACACACACACACACACACACACACACACACAGACAAGAGGCACTGAACTACAGGCCAGTGTCCTTGACTTGTATACCATGCAAGGTGATGGAGAAGATCGTGAGAAAAAACCTGGTAACACATCTGGAGAGAAGGGACTTCGTGACAAATCGCCAACATGGATTCAGGGAGGGTAAATCTTGCCTTACAGGCTTGATAGAATTATACGATCAGGTGACACAGATTAAGCAAGAAAGAGAGGGCTGGGCGGACTGCATTTTCTTGGATTGTCGGAAAGCCTTTGACACAGTACCGCATAAGAGGCTGGTACATAAGCTGGAGAGACAGGCAGGTGTAGCTGGTAAGGTGCTCCAGTGGATAAGGGAGTATCTAAGCAATAGGAAGCAGAGAGTTACGGTGAGGGGTGAGACCTCCGATTGGCGTGAAGTCACCAGTGGAGTCCCACAGGGCTCTGTACTCGGTCCTATCTTGTTTCTGATATATGTAAATGATCTCCCGGAGGGTATCGATTCATTTCTCTCAATGTTTGCGGACGATGCTAAAATTATGAGAAGGATTAAAACAGAAGAGGACTGTTTGAGGCTTCAAGAAGACCTAGACAAGCTGAAGGAATGGTCGAACAAATGGTTGTTAGAGTTTAACCCAACCAAATGTAATGTAATGAAGATAGGTGTAGGGAGCAGGAGGCCAGATACAAGGTATCATCTGGGAGAGGAAATTCTTCAGGAGTCAGAGAAGGAAAAAGACTTGGGGGTTGATATCACGCCAGACCTGTCTCCTGCAGCACATATCAAGCGGATAACATCAGCGGCATATGCCAGGCTGGCCAACATACGAACGGCATTCAGAAACTTGTGTAAAGAATCATTCAGAACTTTGTATACCACATATGTCAGGCCAATCCTGGAGTATGCAGCCCCAGCATGGAGTCCATATCTAGTCAAGGATAAGACTAAACTGGAAAAGGTTCAAAGGTTTGCCACCAGACTAGTACCCGAGCTGAGAGGTATGAGCTACGAGGAGAGACTACGGGAATTAAACCTCACTTCGCTGGAAGACAGAAGAGTTAGGGGGGACATGATCACCACATTCAAGATTCTGAAGGGGATTGATAGGGTAGATAAAGACAGTCTATTTAACACAAGGGGAACACGCACAAGGGGACACAGGTGGAAACTGAGTGCCCAAATGAGCCACAGAGATATTAGAAAGAACTTTTTTAGTGTCAGAGTGGTTGACAAATGGAATGCATTAGGGGGTGATGTGGTGGAGGCTGACTCCATACACAGTTTCAAGTGTAGATATGACAGAGCCCGATAGGCTCAGGAATCTGTACACCTGTTGATTGACGGTTGAGAGGCGGGACCAAAGAGCCAGAGCTCAACCCCCGCAAACACAACTAGGTGAGAACAACTAGGTGAGTACACACACACACACACACACACACACACACACACACACACACACACACACACACACACACACACACACACACACACACACACACACACACACACACACACACAGTCGGGTCGACTGTGTGTGGTGGAATTCATTAGGTTGAATAGAGCAGATGGAATGCATTAGGCAGTGACGTGGAGGAGGCTGACTCCATACACAGTTTTAAATGTAGATATGATAGACCAATCCACACACTAGAAAACGAAGGGATGATGACGTTTCGGTCCGTCCTGTGCCATTCTCAAGTCGATTGTGATGAGGGAAGGAGATGACGGCAATAAATAGGCAAGATAGAGGTGAGAGCAAGGCAAAAGGTATGCAAAGTAAGGTGTAGTAGAGGGGATAGTAACAGGAAAAAAAAGGTAACTGCAAAAGGCTTATTGGCCCATATGAGGCAGCTCTTATAAGCACCCAATAAGAAGGGGATAGTAATAGGAATAAGAAGAGCATACCGAGGGATCGTAAGAGAAAATAATGGACAGAAAACGAAAAAGGAAAGAGAAAGAAAGATAAATGGAAGTATAAGCATATGTTAAGTCCCGTTTTTTAGAAAGATTAGAGCATTTGAGTATATATTGTGAAAGGGAAGAGTCCATAGCAACAAATCCAGAACTCAAGTTCATGTTAGGTACATTGTGTATTAGAGCCGATTCAACAAGACGGCGTCATGTAGAGTAGAGCGAGGAAAGATTATTTTGGAGGAAGACAAAACAATAGGATGATTAGAATCCCTAACATGACAGAAGAGAGCATTGTTTGTGTCTGCAGACTTAACACTTCTTTTGTGTTCTTTAAGTCTGTCATTAAGTGTACGGCCAGTTTCACCAAAGTATTGGAGAGGACAAGAGGAGCAGGAAATAGAGTAGACACCAGCAGCATTAGAAGCAGGAGGAGCAGTGTGAACTAGATTGCTACGAAGTGTGTTAGTTTGTCGAAAGGCGAGTTTAATGTCAAGAGGACGAAAAGTATTAGTAAAAGTTTTGAGTTCAGATATGAAGGGAAGGCATAGTACAGTGCTACTAGTGTTGGAAGCAAGTCTAGGATGAAAAAAAATTCGTTTAGCTTGAGAATAGGCACAGTTGATGAAATGCAAAGTGTAACCAAAGCGAGAGAATGATTTGTAGCTAAAGGCAATTTCAGAATCAAGAAACTGAGGATCATTGATGCGTAGAGCACGGAGGAAGAGAGAGACGAGGACACTTTTCTTAACAGAAGGAGGATGGTAGGAAAATAAGTGAATGTACATGCCACTATGCATGGGGTTGTGGTAGACAGAGAAAGAGAACCCAGACACAGAGCTGTGAACGTGAACGTCAGGAAATGGAAGGAGGGAATTAGATTCCCAATCAACTTTGAAATGGATAGAAGGAGCCAGATTGTTAAGAGAGGAGAGAAAAGGCTGGAAAAGACTTAGGTCATGAGGCCATAAAGCAAAAATGTCATCAACATAGCGAAGCCAGAGAGAGGGACGAGTATCAATAGAAGGAAGAAGAACAGTTTCGAAGTATTCCATGTTGAAATTAGCAAGAACAGGGGGAGAGAGGGGAACCCATAGTGACACCGAAAGTTTGAGCGTAATATTTACTGTTAAAAGAGAAAGAGTTAGAGTCTAATGAGTTCGAGGAAAACGGCAGTGGGAAGTGGGAGAGGAAGAAGGCCCTCAGACACATTCTGTCTAAGGAAAGAGAGAACGTCATCGAACGCCATTGGTGAACAGAGAGTCGACATAAAGACTAAGCATCTTACAAGAGGGTTGCAGGCGCAGTCTTTCTATGAAGTCCTGAGAGTGACGAAGGTGGGCAGGAGAAAAAGTGTCAAGGTAAGGTGTCAGGGTTTTAGCGAGCCAGGAGGCAAGAGGATAGCTGACAGAGCCCGTGAACAAATGATAGGACGAAGAGAAACACCAGGTTTATGAGTCTTAGGTAGACAATAAAAATAAGGAAGAGAAGGGCAAATGTCACGGAAACGTTTAAAGAGATCGAAGTCAGGATGTCAAAGACTAGGTCAAGGACAACCACCGAATTGCCTTTGTCGGAGGGAAGGATAAGAATAGAGTTGTTGGATTTCAGGGTGGCAAGGGCAAGCTGGAAGCGACGAGGAAGGTGGTGATATTTAGTAAACAAGCTATCAAAAACGGAGATAAGGGCCCCTCTAAAGGCGGACAGGTCCGAAAGAGTACAAGAGTTAGAAATGACAAACTTCTCAAAGGAACTGATTAGGTCGATTCAAGGACAATGATGGGACGATGAGGACAAACTGAGGTTTGTCAATTTTAAC
This sequence comes from Procambarus clarkii, assembly GCF_040958095.1. Classification (NCBI taxonomy): domain Eukaryota; kingdom Metazoa; phylum Arthropoda; class Malacostraca; order Decapoda; family Cambaridae; genus Procambarus; species Procambarus clarkii. Next base: position 50,563,383 of record NC_091156.1, read on the forward strand.
TCCTGTACTCTTTATAATGTGCTGACCGTTGTGTTGCATTAGCAGGGAGTCTAGGTTGTCCATCAGGAAGTTGATTGGGGAAGCCCCCCTTTCATTGAGGTCTGTGCACTGCACATAGGAGCATTGAGGTACCTGGATTTATGGCAATTTTGAAGAACATAATTTCAAGAAGACCAGTGATGACTACATCAATGGGTTTAACATGCACAGATTTGCTGATGCACACTGCAACACCCTCCCCCTCTTCCTTGACTCTGCCCATCTCGGCGCAACCATACGGTTTAACCGGCAATTGTAACAAAGTTCTCAGGAGTCTTGTCCTCTAGAAATGTTTCTAGCAAAACAACCACAGCAGGACGATGAGTGTTCACAAAGCTGTGTGTGAGATCGCCAACATTGGTCATGAAGCCCCTGATGTTGGCAGACAATATGGTGATCGATTGACTCCTCATGTCTGCAACTTGTTTGAGAATGCAGCTGTGTATGGTGGCAGACCTCGTAGCTGCTGTGCCGGTGGAGTGTAAATCTGCTGTGCTGAATAAGGCACAACGACACCTTCAGGGATTGGGAATAGATAGTAAGGGTGCTGACGAGTAAGAGTATGCACCAAGTCTTAGTATTTCTTAGATTGATCCGAGATAAGATCTCTAAAAATTTGATTCTGTCTAGTCCAGGACCCTTTTGGTACGACAAGTGTCCTGTTGATGACCTGTTCGGTGGCAGTATCTCCCTTCTCTGTCTCTCTCCCCCTCTTCCTCTCCTCTCTTTCTCTTCTCTCTCTTCTCTCTCTCTCTTTCCTCTCTCTCTCTCTCTCTCTCTCTCTCTCTCTCTCTCTCTCTCTCTCTCTCTCTCTCTCTCTCTCTCTCTCTCTCTCTCTCTCTCTCTCTCTCTCTCTCTCTCTCTCTCTCTCTCTCTCTCTCTCTCTCTCTCTTTCTCTTCTCTCTCTCTCTCTCTCTCTCTCTCTCTCTCTCTCTCTCTCTCTCTCTCTCTCTCTCTCTCTCTCTCTCTCTCTCTCTCTCTCTCTCTCTCTCTCTCTCTCTCCTCTCTCTCTCTCTCTCCTTTCTCTCTCTCTCTTTCCTCACTTTCTTCTCTCTTTCCTCACTCTCTTTCTTTTCTCTCTTTCCCCCCCCCTCTCTCTCTCTCTCTCTGTCTCTCTCTCTCTCCTTTCTCTCTCTCTCTTTCCTCACTCTCTTCTCTCTTTCTTTTCTCTCTTCTCTCATCTCTCTCTTTCCTCTCTCTCTCTCTCTCTCTCTCTCTCTCTCTCTCTCTCTCTCTCTCTCTCTCTCTCTCTCTCTCTCTCTCTCTCTCTCTCTCTCTCTCTCTCTCTCTCTCTCTCTCTCTCTCTCTTCTCTTACTGTCTCTCTCACTCTCCTCTGTCTTTATCTTTCGAAATGTAATAACGATAATTATACCTAATGAATCAAATAATTAACACTTGGAATTAATGTTTAAAAACCTTTGCTCCAAAAATCTATATCGTAACATTTAAAACTCGTTCTATTAAAACGTTGACCTCACGTTTTATACTCGTCTTTACAAATTAAAAAAAAACGTTTATTTAACGTAATTTCAAAACGTCCCTAAAACAATGAAACGTCGTTTTTAGAACGTTTATAAAACGCTAAAAAGTTTGGTTGGCAGTACCCTCAAGAAACCAGGGATGTTTAACTTCTAAATGTTGAAGTTGTCTGTGTTATTCAGCGACCCATCATATATGGTCTTTATGGTATGATCATTTGTCGGTCATGTATGCATTTGTCCCAATGCCTAACTTTAAAAACACATGGGACATCCTTTGTGTCAGGCTAGAGCCAGTTTGAAGGCAGTCATTCAACGAGACACTATTCTGCTTGACCTTAGCACTGCATTAGCACTGCAGTTAAATACTATCTTTAGTGGGGTAGTGGCTTTTTTTTATTATTCATGGTGTGGCATACAGTGTCCCTCCTTAGGGTCATAATTGGCCACAACTTCGATAAATTTGTTGTCGTATTATTTTATAGTACAATTTCAGGTTCTTAGGTTTTCTAATTTAAGCACAACACCTGAGACCTAATTGGTTTTGTGCCATGAAATTGATTTACTGACAGCTGAGGATGATTCAGCTTCCAAGGTAGCCCCAGTATTGGTTATCCCTGTAGACAATTGAGTACAGGTATCGTTTGTATGTCCAGATATCGTCTGGACTAGGCTGTTCAGGGACGATGCCTAAGGCGGCTAGATCCCATAATTTGTGTGCAGGGGGATCAAGCTCATCCTCAGACATATCTCTGAACTTAAAAGGTGACTGTTTTCCGCCTAGTCACGCAACAATCACTGGACTGACTCCTTGGTTGTCTACTGGTATTTGCTTTCTCAGATTCAATACTTGTGTAACAGTTAAGCTGTTCCTAGGAAGAATGGATTATTTTGTATTGAAAACTATTTGTATTGTTGAAAGATATACACGAGTGATCGCACATTTGCACACCAGCAGTAGAGCGAGAGGAGAGGATTGACCTGGCTTTTGTATAACATCTAAGTGTGAATGAAGAAGCTTATCAGAGATTATACAGTGGTGTCACGTGATTTCAATAGAGTTCTGATTTATGGTTGCCCCTTGTAGAGAGTAGGTTCTGAGCACTCTTTATTGTTATGTAAAATGAGGAGTGAAGTGTGTTATAAAATCAGGTATGTTATCAACTGGTATAAGGAGTTTCATATAGTGGAGTACCATGGTGATTTGGCAAAGGAGAATGAGTCATCTTAGATCAGGAATAATGATGAGTTCGGATGCATGTCACCAGTTTGACTTTCCTTAAATATCGTATCATCATGCAATGCTGTCAGTATTCACTTGTCAGCTTACCTGCTTCATTTGGCATTGTATTCATCAATCATTGGTGTGTAAAAGTTCAGTAAGAGTAAGTTAATTAAGTCTTGGTAATTAAGTGAGGCAACTAGTTTGGCAATCAGCCAATGTCGGTCAATTAATTTAATTAATTCAATTTTTATAATTAATAATTATTATTATTAATAATTATAATAATTATATCAGCCGATTAATTGAATCAGTCAGATGATTAATTTAACATCTTTGGTCATCAGTTATCCTTCCCCGTTCTTCCGGATACTTTTGGAGCATTCTGTTGTGAGGACAAACTCTGCTGTTCTCAGTAGGTTATATATATTTCCATTTAATACAGTCCTGGAGGATTACCACGCTTAGCAGCAGTGACCTTTGTACACGTAGCACTTGGTGGTCGAGCACCAAGGAGTACATGGTGTCACTGGGGGCTAAGAGTAATGTAGGAACAACGGTGAACATCGTTACCATTACTAACGTTTTAAAAGGGAAGTGATGTCTCGTTTGGTTCGTTACACTGAGCAAGTGAGCAATTTGCCTCAAACAGACAGTAAGAGGTTCATTCCCTGCCTTTTAGTTTATCTAGTGACGAATTTACGCTAATAGGTCTGCACCTATAAGTATTTCAATGTGGGTGAGGTAGCCAGAATGATTTTGTCATCAGCCAACTTAATTCTCCTTTCTTGTAGGAATTTGGCTGTCGTCCCTAAACCTTGAACACATAGGTTAGATGAGATTTTGTCTACTACGATGGCCTGTACAGGTTGGACATAACCGCCTAAACACACTAATGGTTGCACCACTTTGTAGACTTGGGGTCCTGTGTTTGTCAGGAACCCCGTTACATTCAGTTTTACCTGAACAGGTTTTAATTTTAATTAATGAGACACTGTTCGGTGGCGGAAGCCCTTTCTTCTTCAACCTTGGGTTTTGTAGACTTTTGTTTTACGTCTCCACACAGTACTGATTGATGCTGGCCTTTGTTACACCTGCTGCAGGTTCATAGTTGGGTCTCATAGGTGACAATATCATGTGATTGAATGAACCTTGTACATTTATGCAACTCCTTGAGTCGCTTGACTCTTGCAGCACGATCAGGATAATTGGTGAAGTGGTATATGAAATGTTCTTCATTACAGAACAAACACGGCCCTGGGCATACAACACCTTTGGGAGTCACCACCTTGGGTGACACAGTGACTGTAGGTTTTGTGGGACACACTGCCAGATGTCCACTTACGAGTGGAGGTGGTTGTTTTGGTTTAGTTGGAGTACTTGAAGTACTCTATGATTTGCTATTATGGATGTTTTCTGAAGGTTTAGTTAGTGGTTTATATTCCTTATTTGCTCGCTGTCTTTCCACAACAGAGCGTAAACATTCAATATTCTCCTCAACTGTCAGGGTGTTTTTGTTACAAAAGGAGCATAACCTGTCCATTATTTCACTAGGTAGTTTGTGCTGGATGACAACTTTAGTCATCCACTCAGCACTGGTTATATCAACCTTAAGGCTGAGCGCATTAAGTAATGACTCAAGCTCCAATGTGAATGCTTGAAGTCTGTGTTTGAATTAGTTGGGGGTAAGTCCAACAATTTGTGGACTAAGTGTGAGACAGCTCTTTCTTTGTTGTCTTAATTATCCTTAAGGAGCTGAACTGCGAGATCATAACTGTCATTATTTAGGGTTAAATTTGCTACCACCTTTTCAGTTTCACCTATACGTTGATCCTGAAGGAATGTGAATTTTTAGTTGTTTTATGAATTGTGGGTTTTGAGTCCACAAAATCAACAAATTTATTCCAGAAGTTGTCCTATATTTCATCCTCTGATCCAGATAATGTGGATAATGAAGGCAGTTTAACATCTTGTTGAGTAGTGTTAAGGGAAACTGTGGTTATATATATATATATATATATATATATATATATATATATATATATATATATATATATATATATATATATATATATATATATATATATATATATATATATATATGTCGTACCTAGTAGCCAGAACGCACTTTTTGGCCTACTATTCAAGGCCTAATTTGCCTAATAAGCCAAGTTTTCCTGAAATAATATATTTTCTCTAATTTTTTTCTTATGAATTGATAAAGCTACCCATTTCAATATGTATGAGGTCAATTTTTTTTTATTGGAGTTAAAATTAACGTAGATATATGACCGAACCTAACCAACCCTACCTAACCTAACCTAACCTATCTTTATAGGTTAGGTTAGGTTAAGTAGCCGAAAAAGTTAGGTTAGGTAGGTTAGGTAGTCGAAAAAACATTAATTCATGAAAACTTGGCTTATTAGGCAAATCGGGCCTTGCAAAGTAGGCTGAGAAGTGCGTTCTGGCTATTAGGTACGATATATATATATATATATATATATATATATATATATATATATATATATATATATATATATATATATATATATATATATATTTTTTTTTTTATTTCTAGTCTGATGCGACACTTCAACGCGTTTCGTGATAACATATTACATTTTCAAAGACTTAAGGTTTACACACACACAACTATAACCTACAAACACTAAACAGAGTCCTACTATGCTATAATTTAAACGGCTTTCATTTTATATACCTGCATTTGGGCGAGGTGAAATGCTACAACAGTTTTGGATGAGGTGAAAACACAAGACCGAACACGAAACAATAGGTACAATATTGGGTAAGTTTAAAGAGAAGAATGGAAGTAAATGCAAAGGGCCTATTGGCCCATATTTTTTGATGCTTCTATATTGGTGTGGAGTCTTGAAGTGGGTAGAGTATAGTTGTGCATTAATTGGCTGTTGATTGCTGGTGTTGACTTCTTGATGTGTAGTGCCTCGCAGATGTCAAGCCGCCTGCTATCGCTGTATCTATTGATGATTTCTGTGTTTTTTGTTAAGACTTCTCTGGTGATGGTCTTAAGAAGTCTTAACATTCATTTTTAAAAAAGTATAAAAATTCATTTTTATTTCTAGTCTGAAGCGACACTTGAACGCGTTTCGTAAAACTGATTACATTTTCAAAGACTTTGTTTACACACACACAACAATAACTGAACAGAGTTTAAAACAGCTTCGATTTTTATACATGCATTTGGGTGAGGTGATATGTTACAACAGTTTTGAATGAGGTGAAAACAAACTTTCAACACAAGACAGAACACGAAACAATGGGTATAAGATTTTGTAAGTTAAAGGGAAGAATGGAAGTAACTGCAAAGGGCCTATTGGCCCATATTTCTTGATGCTTCTATATTGGTGCGGAGTCTTGAAGTGGGTAGAATATAGTTGTGCATTAATTGGCTATTGATTGCTGGTATCAACTTCTTAATGTGTAGTGCCTCGCAGATATCTAGCCGCCTGCTATCGTTGTATCTATCGATGATTTCCGTGTTTTTTGTTAAGACTTCTCTGGTGATGGTCTGATTGTGGGAAGAAATTATATGTTCCTCAATGGAGCCCTGTTGCTTATGCATCGTTAATCGCCTGGAAAGAGATGTTGTTGTCTTGCCTGTATACTGAATTTTTTAAGGCTTACAGTCCCCAAGTGGGCATTTGAAGGCATAGACGACATTGGTCTCTTTTAAAGCGTTCTGCTTTGTGTCTGGAGAGTTTCTCATGAGTAGGTTGGCAGTTTTCTTGGTTTTGTAGTAGATCGTCAATTGTATCTTCTGATTTTTGTCTGTAGGGATAACGTTTCTATTAACAATATCTTTCAGGACCCTTTCCTCAGTTTTATGAGCTGTGGAAAAGAAGTTCCTGTAAAATAGTCTAATAGGGGGTACAGGTGTTGTGTTAGTTGTCTCTTCAGAGGTTGCATGGCGTTTCACCTTCCTTCTTATGATGTCTTCAACGAAACCATTGGAGAAGCCGTTGTTGACTGGGACCTGTGTTACGGACCCGAATCCAGCGTCCGAGCACGGAGCAGTGACGACCGCGCCATCTGTGGGTCGGCTCCCGAAACCCCCTCCAAATGGACGACGACACCTGGTGAGGACGAGGTGTACTGGCCACGAGGGCCAGTTTCCAGTCCTGTTCAGCTCACAACACAGCCGCTGCTGACCTCTGGTGAGGTGGTGCTCAGACGACAACGCCATCTATGGAGTGAATAGGTGGGCGTTTGGGTCTGAGCCGGTAAGTGACATGTCCTAGTGTGTCTCTATTATTGATGACGTGTCTGCTTACAGAGTCGACCTGGGACTGCTGTAAGGGAAGTTGAGTCAGTCTACCCAAGGCAGCCGTCTCGACACCAAGTGTTTTGCTGCAGCAGCTGTGAGTCGCCTCCCGGATGAACACTGTGGTGTTACCCCTGCCTGTGAAGCGGCAGTTGAAGGATTGTCATACCCGGGACTGGCTGGTGGAGACGCTTAACCACTGGGGTATCGTGGAAAGGAGAGTGATCTGTGGTATCACACGAGGCTCCTGACTAGGGTGCTACCCTAGTATCGCTCGTGGAGTGGCCTAACCAGCGTGGCTGATTTGGAACCTGCCAGCTATCTGCTGGACTTGTGGTTGACGGCCTCCACGGCGGTGCCCCCAGTGGAACTGTGTTTTGGCTGGCCTGTGGCCGGGGTAGACTCAGCTTCTCGAAGGATTTGTCGTGAGGCCACGAGAGCACCGAGAGCTTGGCACCGAGAGGATCCAGGGTCTTCAGAAGAAGACGACAGTGTATTATAGTGTTTATACCCCCCCCCCCCCCATGTAATCCTTTATATATATTTATTGGTGACGGTGATCATTATATTATATTAAGTTTTTGACTTTATTTCCCTTCCCCTTTTAATTTACTTGCGTTACGGATCACATCCCTTGAAAGCCACTACTGGCTAGGGGCCAGATACCCTTCCTCTAACAACATCAGAGTAAGAACCCAGTTGCGACCCGAGAGGGCCGTAACAACCTGCCTTACCCTACAGAGTTCTTCATCGACTTGCTTCTATCCTGAGCTGTGGCTGAGAGCACGGTCGACATAAGCGTTAACGACACTCCTCTTGTACCTGTCTGGGCAGTCACTGTTGGCATTGAGGCACATTCCTCTGTTTGTTTCTTTAATGTAGACTGCAGTGTGTAAACCTCCGCTCCTTTCCAGGACAGTTACATCTAGAAAGGGCAGCTTCCCATCCTTCTCCATCTCGTAAGGAAGACATAGAAAATCTGACCCTAGGCTACTATCATTAGTACTTGCTCAGGATTTATGAGCAAGTATCCTTTCTACATTAGTGCCAATATTATGGGCACTAATGTAGTCTTATCAAACAGCCGGCATGGCTGATCCAGACACAAAACTGAAAAGAACGCTGACAGGACTTAAAGGTCATTTAACAAGACTGATTAATAAATGTTATGATCTGTCACAACAATCTCCAGTTCATCATGTTCAATGTGTGTGTGTGTTTTTGTGTTTGCAGAAAAAACACATGTGAAAAATAGAGAATGCTAAACGCGTTTTTGGCTCAATTCACCTTCATCAGAGCAAAATAGATTGAAGAAAGAAACGTTGTTGTTTTAGATTCAGCTACTAGGAACAAAAGTTCAAAGTAAAACGGGCTATGGTGAGCCCGTAATGAACTTACCTGAAAAGGGCTGTAACTGATGAGAAGAAGGAAACGTGGTAGGCAGACATTATAACTGCCAGGGCAGATCACCTGACCACTAAGAGGGGATGAAACCTACGGATAATTGTGGATGAAAAAGGCGAAGGAAAGGGTTATATAAGGATAACTGTACAAAGAAAAACACTGGATAATACATATAAGTGCCGCCTTATATATATTATTATATAAACACTGGATAACAATTAATATGTGGGAATAGATTGATCAATATTTAGTTCAACATTAGTCAACTGTAATATTCTATGCTAAAGGGGTTGGTAACTAGCTACTAGAATATATATTGTGCCGTAAAAGACAGAGGTGCAATATATTTTTTTTTTTAGTTTATATGATAAATAATTCTCTACTCAGATAAATTAAATATACAATTGGTGTTGTAGGCTTTCATTAACCTCTGGTGTTATTTAATAGTATTAATTATTTTAGTAGTGACTGTTCGTGAAATTGTACCACACAAACTTGTGGATAAACTCAATGGAAACGTAGGCAAAAATTAGTTGGATTTCATTTATACCTTAACAGTCCACACATATTATATGCCACAAATTTAATGGTTAAAGCAACGTGTAAACAGAGTAGTCAATTTTGGTGATATTCTATTCACCTTAGTATTTTATAGTACGTATTTTAATTCTTTATTTCACCTGTATTGAGGTTTAGGACACTAACGGTGCTATCTATTTATATAATTTTAGTTACACTACTGTGCACTGATATACTGAAATTTAATGAAACTAGGCTACAGGCTAATTTTAGCCATCTGATTCGACTGACTATTTATATGTTTAATTACTTATTTATTGCACTGATTGTTAATTGATGGAACTACAAAATGATCTGGACTTATAGGATCATTAAGGGATCCAACTAGGTTCAAAGGACCATAAAATATGTGGGGAAATCTACCGGTGATTGATTTGATTATTAATTCAAGAGATTGCATCTATTACTAATTAATTATTTGTGAGTGGACTGCATTTTTGTGAATTATTATCACCGCTAAACTTCCCTTCTCCCATTTTGGGATGGGGTTCATTATTCAATTTATCACACCATAAAGAATCGGTTGATATAAATTTATAATATAAACTGAAATTAAATAGCGAATAGTACTAATACAAATGTGTTAGTTATAATGTAAAATGGTCTCAGCTGATTCTGTAGTGCTGGCTGGTCATCCAACATCAGATACCCTCGGACATGTGTATTCCGTACTGGAAAGGTATTAATGGAATCCACCTGACCATGCTCAACTGATGTTTCATGCTTTTACAAATTACCTGCCAACAAGTTACACCATAAAAACTGACGATAACATGTAAAACTCAGGTGTCACTTACGAAATTCAGGTAATTATTAAGAATAAACCTTACCCTATTGGGTGGTGTTTCCCTGCATCATAACGATTTTACCCAAGATATATATTATTGGGTAAAAAATTTGTACCTATAAAAAAACGAACTCTGCATTTTTCTTAGTTCTGTCAAGTCTTGACAACAAACATTGACTAATGTAAGTCATGCTGCATTCTGGGACTTGCTGAAGAAATTTGCTGGGTTGTGAGGAGCATGCTCTGTTGCTGCTCAAGTTCCCCCAACAACAAGTGATGCTCTCCTCCGCCTCACTGCCTCTGTCTCATACTTAACTCGTTTTCATTCAGATCCGGAAGGAGAAATGGGTTTGATGTCAAATCAATATTGATTATTTAATTAATTTAGTGGATTCATTATATTTTGGTTTCAGTCCTGAGACTGATGATTTTAGTGTAACATTAGCTAAATAAATAAATCCACAAGGGCAGTGATTCACTTTTGTTGTGTTTCGGAGAGGCTGCGGGGTCCGTGTGAGGGCAGTAGCAATCCCGGTAGCACTTCTTTTGACTATTTCGTGGCGCAATCGACTAAGGCACGTCTGGGATAATCTTGTTGATATGTTTATTTGATTCATCTCGCTATTGTGATTTCTGTGTGTATTAGCTACATAGATTTTGTGATGAAATGATAACGACGCAGGGAAAAAACTCGTTTTCTGGAGTAAAGTCGTCATTTTCAGTCTCTTTTATGACAAACTAATGTGTTTATTCATTATGGAATTATCACAATCGGCGGCAATTTATTTCTACCTGTTGCATTAAGAATTTATGGGTGATGTGGGAGTCTTTTTCTAGCAACATAAACAGACTGCAGAGATGGTCCGAGAAATGGCTGCTAGAGTTCAACACTAACAAGTTCAAAGTGATGGAAATGGGGACAAGAGGCCGAATTGGGGACAAGAGGCTGAAAGACCGAAAAAAGACCAAATACGATGAAGGGAAACTACCTACCTATAATGTCTAGGGGAAAAAGACATGCAAGAGGACATAACACTAAAAGCTATCTCCAGAGGCTCAAATAAATAGAATAACATCAGCCAGTACACAACACTGTTTTGCTGAGTACTTCGCACATATTGAAGCTTCCCCTCAAACAGTCTTCATCGACCTAGCAGCAGCTTTTGCTACAGCAAACAGAGAAATCATACTGGAACAGCTTGCCGAGCTGGGAATACAAGGAAAATTTCTGAAATGGATAGAGGGCTATTTGTCTAATCGAACAGCATATGTTTTGTTTAATGGTGTTAAAAGCACAGAGAGCAAACACTTTGAACTGGGAACTCCACAAGGAGGGGTCCTCAGCCCCTTGTTGTTCAACGTTCTGATGCATAAACTTATTAAAGATCTTCCAACTAATAATGAAGACACTGTCATTTGTTATGCTGATGATATATGTTTACAGGCTGCCACCGAGCCTAGAATGCAAGTTCTGCTAGACGCTTTTGCTACTAGAGCTGAGGAATGTGGCCTCCTTATCTCTGTACAGAAAATTCGTGCCCTCATTCCATGTGGTATTCCACCAGTCAATTATCATATAGATGGGCGAGCTCTTGAGAACTGCGAGTCTTACAGATACCTTGGTGTCCCCATTAACGACCCTGGGTACCTTTCTTCTCTCAAGAGGAGACTTTGGGAGAGATTAAAGCCCTTGCGGGTCCTTGTTGGTGTTAATCATGGACTTAACATGATACTTGCTAGAATGTTTTATGTATCATTTATACGCTCTGTGATTGTCTACAATGTTCTACATCTCACACTGTATACTGACAAAGAGCTGAAATCTCTTGAAACCTTGCAAAATGAAGCTATGCGTCTCATCCTTGGGGCTCCAAAGTCCACGAGAATAGTTAATATGACAGCAGAGTTAAAATTACCTACCATAAGTGAGAGAATTTTGTCTATTAGCACAGTTTTCGGCGTGAAGGCATTGAGTAGATCTAGACAACACATGAAGTTTCAAGCTAAACTTTCTAATAAGCTGCACTCACCTGAGGTCTATAGAAGAAGAACGAAATCTGATTATGTATGTTGGTTCTACAAGGTAGCCAACTCCATCAAAATATTAAATATGTACCCAACTCAACAAATGATTAATCAGCCAATTACTCCATGGGATAACTGGGATCTATCAGTTGATTTTGTAAATGCGCCCAAGAAAGATAGTGTGCACACTACATTATTAAAACAGTTAACACTGAAAAGCATCACTGAAAGTACTCAGAATATGGGTAACGATGTGTATCAGTGCTGTACCGACGGCTCTGTAGAAAAAGGTGGACGATGTACCGGATGTGCATGTAACATATTTGAACAATCTTCTCTCGTACATACAGCAATGAAGCGCGTCAATGACTGGGCAAGTACAACTCAAACCGAACTTGCAGGCATATACCTTGCCACTGAATTTTTAAAAGACAAAGGCAGTGGACTTATATACTGTGACTCGCAGAGTGCACTCCTGGCATTGAACGCACATAGTAGTGACACCCAGAAAATAGTCAGTGATATTTGAATGAATGTTTTAGCTGCCAAAGAAAACAGATTTGAGATTAAATTCCTATGGATACCATCACATGTTGGCATCTCAAGGCATGACACTGTTGATATGCTTGCTAAGACAGCCTGCAGAAAACAAGTGGTAGAAATTGATATGTTTGTTTCATTAGCAGTGACAAAGAGAATACTTGAACAAATATCTAATGAAAATCTCACCGATCTAACAAATTCACAAAGACCTGAAAGTTGTAGCATTAAATATTATGATAGATATCGTGAGGAGACATTCATGTATGGGACTAATAGAATAAGAACCTGGCAATGTGATGTTATAGTGGCCAGAATACGCCTGGGATATAGACGTATCTGGCAGCTTTCTCAAAACCCAAATGTCGAGTACACAATGTGTCAACTTTGTGAAAGAGAAAACATGCACTCTCTTGAACATTATATTGTAGAATGTCCCATACTGACTGACTTTCGCCCTCCTGGGCTAAGGTATGCTGAACTCTGTAATTACTATATGAGTACTGGAACACTTGATGATATATTGGACTTGTATCCAAGATTGACCATGTAATATATCAATTATACAATGTATATATATGATGTAACTATATAACCTGAGCTTGTAAAAGCACCTTCATCACCTTCAGTGATTAAGTGCTTAATTGCACACTAGTTTCTTTATCAGCTACCTCACCCTGTCAGGGTAAATGAGACAAATGTATGTGAATGCATGTGTGTGAATATATGTATGTATATGTGTGTGTGTATGTATATGTATGGGTATAAAGTATATATGGAAGCTGATCAGAATTACATTTCACCTTTGTGAATGTACATTAATGACACTATGTAAAAGACACAGCAAACACTTTATGTAGGGCATACGTAAATCTGTGTATCTATGTATTTACGTATGTAGGTTAGCTTAGCATTTTAAAAGCACCGAATCACCTTCTGTAGTTGAGTGTTCAATAAACCCTTGAACTAGATGTTTAACACTTCTCTAACCCTGTCCATGGAGGACAGAAGAAAATGTATATATGCAGGTTAGCATTGTAAATGTGTGGCCACGTCTGTGGTAGAAAATAATAATAATAATAATAATAATAAAAACTCTGCATTAGTTATATTCTACTCTGGCATGTCAGTGAATCCTTCAGAAACTTGAATAAGTACGCTTTTAGATCTCTGCATACCGCCCATGTGAGGCTAGTTTTAGATTATGCTGCCTCAACATGGAGCCACGTAGATCAACGTGGATCTTAAAAATCACACAAAGAAGCTTGAAAGTTTCCTTCATGGTTCATTCTCAAGTAATGGGACAGTACAGGGCATATTGGATTTTTACCATTTTGGGGTCAGGTGTAGACAAATGGATCGAACCACGGGGTCAGGTAAAGGAGAGAAGAGTAAGGCATAAAGTGTGTGAAGAATAAGGCGAAAATAGGGTACGAAATACATACAAAGATTAATCATATGTAGTAGGCGTGGCATGTTGCCATCTTCACGCTCCGGTCTTGTTCTTACTTTCTTGAAAGAGAGAATAAGTAAACAAAAGTGAGTAAGTGCAAAGTGAACAAAACTATTATTAAAATCAACGGAAAGAGAGGTAGTGTTCATTTCGCCAAACTACAAGGCGACTATTGCTTAACATTGCCTATGGCAATGTTAAGAGACACAAACCAGGTCACCCGCTATGCTCAATAATCAGCCAAATACCAACTCCAACCTATCACCTGGCAAAAAAGACTTAACGAACTCCTGACTCCAAACACTCCAACCAACTATAGTCTACAAACAGCAGATTTCTTAGAAACAATCAAAACTACACAGCCCGATGAAATTATTGCTTCCGTGGACGTCGAATCCCTATTTACCAACGTCTCGGTCGATACCACTATAGAAATGAGACTGGACAGAGTATACAGAGAGGAGAGCACCCCCAAATTAGACATACCTGAGCCACACTTGAAGAGCCTTCTCGAGGCATGTACAGAAGGAACTGATGAAAGGAGCAAAGGAAGCTTCTTTCATCAGTCCGCAAAGTAACATGTATCTACAAATAGACGGAGTAGCAATGGGCTTTCCCTCAGGAGTGTTATTTGCTATTTTTTATATGGGAACCATCGAAGATAACGTCTTCAATAGCAGTCAAAAAACAACTGTATACTGTATGTAGATGACATATTCGTCATAGTAAAAGACCCAGATGAACTAACTGATCTAAAAAAACATCTAGGGAGAGTCAGTACTCTGATTTACCCATGAAAATAGTTAAAATAACAGTCTGCCATTCTGGATGTACTAATAACAAAAACAGTGCCTCCCCTAAGCATCAGCGTATATACTAAATTTACAAATACAGGATTATGCCTGAACGGTAGGAGTGAGTTTCCCCAAAGATACAAACCAGTGTTCTCAACGCTTATATTATGATCAGACCACACACTAGAAGGTGAAGGGACGACGACGTTTCGGTCCGTCCTGGACCATTCTTAAGTCGATTGTGAATTGTGGATGTGTGCCAGGAATGGCAGTCAAGACAATCGACTTGAGAATGGTTCAGGACGGACCGAAACCTCGTCGTCCCTTCACCTTCTAGTGTGTGGTCTGGTCATCATACTGTAGCCACGTTATTGTGACTCATCGCCTGCAACGCTTATATTCGTCGAGCCCTTACACACTTGTTCTGCTTACCTTGCTCTGAGTGGAGCAACGTGAGTAGGGACTTTGAATGAATAACTCAAGTGTTGGTGAACAATGGATTTAGCAACACGGAAATAAACACTACTATAAGAAGACTCCTGGGCCGATGGAACAATCCTAACATAAAACACAATCCACACCTCCAATAAAATTATATTACAAATCAACCATACACATGGAGCATAAAAAGAAGAAAGAATAATGAAAGAAATAATCTGTAAAGGAGTAAAAAGCATAACGCCTAACCAAAACGTAGACCTAATTATATTCTATAAAACAAAGAAGACTACCGACCTCCTTTTTAAAAACAGCCCGAAGCCGACGGAGAACCCTTTACAGCAGTCAAACGTAGTATAAAAGAACACCTGTCCCCATGAAGGATGTAACTTCTACTCTGGGAGTAGAAGAACTCCCAGAACCTCATCAAGCAGGTACCCCACACCCCCATTACATCCAGCCACACCCCTCCCTCCACCTCCAGGAGTGCCTGAGGAGCCGTGATCCCTACATACAAATTGTCAATCACTTTGTCAGAGTGTGTGTTGAACACGGTGATCATAGTTTTTGTTTTTTTATCAAAACTCATTTTATGTTAAAAAATACTTTCAATCATCATCAATTATCTACGAGGTATACTCCGTCGTTATGTTCCCCACATACATGATCATATCTCACCTAGCTCTCGTGGATAGTGTATAATATTAATAATAATTTTACTGATGCATTGTGAACTATCACCAAAGTCTATGAGAGAAAGTTAAAAAAACGCACATTATCTGGGAGGAGTCTATCGTGGCGTACCACAACCACTCCTCCGCCTCTTGCACCAGCAGCGAGCCTAATAATGAGTGAGGGAAGTGTGAACGAACGAAAAAACTAAATATAGGACAAGGTACCCATTGGGGTGAGCTTTGAAGTGGGTATAGTGGAAGAATAGCCTGGGTGAGAGGAAGCGTCGGAGTTGGAGAGACAGAGCCAGGGCTAGACCCAGCAGCACGGCGTAAAGTGAGGCTTCCTGAACACCAGGCTGGCTTAGGCTAGGAGGCAGGGTCCCGAGGGAGGGGCGGCGATGTGAGGTCTTCTTTCCTCTTGATGAGTAGAGTCTTCTTTCTTCCTTGAAGCTGAAGTCTTCTTTCTTCTTTGTAGCTGGTGTCTTCTGTCTTCTGTCTTTCACGTCGGTCTGCTCTGAAGCTTGCAGGGATTCCAACACCTCAAAACGAGCAAAATTAGGTCCCCATCCCCCTAAAGAGGGGGGAGAGGGCAGCTGCCCTTAGTCTTAGGTCTGTATTATCGTGCTACGTCTTCTGATTCCTTTTCTTCGTTTTTTTTTTTTTGGCTTTATACTTGGCGTAGTCACTGGGGAAGAGGTCTGCTGACAGTGTGTCTTCGTCACATTCCGTGAAGATTAGGTCATTTGAAAGAACGCACTCCGAGCCTGGCGCACGACGTAGGTATTCCTCATACTTCAAGTTGTATATACGGCTGGTGAGCCGTCGAAATACAGGAGATCCATGTGTGGTGTTGCTACGTTGCTGATATAGTTTTCTTATTGCTGGAGAATCATAAGCTGGTTGGGCTTGGAGTGGCGAGGTTGTTTCAATGTCGACATAGTCATTTGTACCAGGGTCATACCTAGGTATTCTCCCACCGCAGACCATCCCCGATCCCCACCGCAGCGCCTCCCATCCGCTGGGGTGGGGGTGGGGGGGGGCGCCATCTGTTGGACCTACGCAGTCAATATAACAGGTGTTGGTGATTGGATGCATTTTTTTCTCAAATCGCTTTTTAGTTTAAAGTTCAACAAATCGAACACTACCTCCTTCATTGTTTCCGAGATCATACTACCAGAGTGAATTTCAAACAAGTATTTAGCGCTCTTAAAATACCTTTTACCATCAAGCATATATTATGTGGAGGTGACGTCACATAACATGAAAAGTATCCGGTGCTCAAACCACTAGCTATATAGCTCCAGTCGACCAACAAAATGGTCCACATTTGACTTGATTTTTACATGGCGTCGCCAAGGATCCGCAGACCTCATCAACACAACATCACACCCTACAGTGTGCCAAGTTTCCCTCTAACACACACCTCTGTTTAGTCACCGCTCCTTGATCTACAGTACAAGACAACAATCACTTGAAACCTTGTAAATTTTCGGAAGTTGAAGAATTAACTCTCCAAACTTAATTTTCACAATTAAAAATGGTCGGACGCCTAGGGATGTGTTTTGAAAGGTACTCCTTACATTTTAAAAGACACATTTACCATTGCTTGTTGTCTAGAAAGTTCTTCATAAGCATGTTGGTGGTTATTTGCTTTTGTAGTAAATTGTTAATTGTAAGAATATAAGAACAAAGGCAACTGCAGAAAGCCTATTGGCCCATACGAGGCAGCTCCTATTTATAACCACCCAATCCCACTCATATACATGTCCAACCCATGCTTGAAACAATCGAGGGACCCCACCTCCACAATGTTACGCGGCAATTGGTTCCACAAATCAACAACCCTGTTACTGAACCAGTATTTACCCAAGTCTTTCCTAAATCTAAACTTGTCCAATTTATACCCATTGTTTCGTGTTCTGTCTTGTGTTGATACTTTTAATACCCTATTAATATCCCCTTTGTTATGTCCATTCACCCACTTGTAAACCTCTATCATGTCACCCCTAACTCTTCGCCTTTCCAGTAAATGCAACTTAAGCTTTGTTAATCTTTCTTCATATGAAAGATTTCTAATTTGGGGAATTAACTTAGTCATCCTACGCTGGACACGTTCAAGTGAATTTATATCCATTCTATAATATGGCGATCAAAACTGAACTGCAAAATCTAAATGGGGCCTAACTAGAGCAATATATAGCTTGAGAACCACACCAGGTGTCTTGTTACTAACGCTGCGATTAATAAATCCAAGTGTCCGATTTGCCTTATTACGAACATTTATGCATTGATCCTTTTGTTTTAAATTCTTACTAATCATAACTCCCAGATCCCTTTCGCAATCCGACTTCGCAATCTCAACACCATCTAGCTCGTATCTTGTAACTCTATCATCATTACCTAACCTCAGAACTTTACATTTATCAGCATTAAACTGCATCTGCCAATCCTTTGACCATTTCAAAACCCTATCTAGATCAACTTGAAGTGATAGTGAGTCCTCCTCCGAATTAATTTCCCTACCGATTTTTGTATCATCGGCAAATTTGCAAATGTTGCTACTCAAACCTGAATCTAAATCATTTATATATATTATAAACCACAGAGGTCCAAGGACAGAGCCTTGAGGCACTCCACTTACAACATTTTCCCACTCTGACTTGACTCCATTTATACTAACTCTCTGTTTCCTTTGGTATAGCCATGCCCTAATCCAGCTTAATATAGCACACCCAATACCATGAGCCTCTATCTTTTTAATCAGTCTTTCATGTGGCACTGTATCAAAAGCTTTGCTAAAGTCAAGGTACACAACATCACAATCCTTACCACTATCAACTGCCTCAACTATGCTAGAATAAAAAGATAACGAATTTGTTAAACATGAACGGCCATTTATAAAACCATGTTGCGACTCAATTATTAATTTATGTTTTTCAAGATGAAGACGAATTTTATTTGCTATTAGAGATTCGAGTAACTTTCCCACAATAGACGTTAGGCTAATTGGTCGATAGTTAGACGCAAGTGATCCATCTCCTTTCTTAAAAACTGGTATCACATTAGCAACTTTCCAAAACTCTGGCACTCTGCCTGACTCTATTGATTTATTAAATATGGTTGACAGTGGGTCACAAAGCTCCTCTTTGCATTCTTTAAGCACCCTGGCAAACACTTCATCCGGCCCTGGGGATTTGTTTGGTTTGAGTTTTACTATTTGTTTAAAAACATCCTCCCTGGTAACTGCTAAACTCGTCAACCTGTCCTCGTCCCCCACCCACATAGACTTGTTCGGCTGAAGGCATATTGTTAAGTTCCTCTTTAGTAAATACAGATACAAAATATTTATTAAAAATACTACTCATCTCTTCATCACTATCTGTTATTTGACCTGTCTCAGTTTTTAATGGACCTATCCTTTCCCTAGTCTTAGTACGATATAACTGAAAAAAACCTTTAGGATTTGTCTTTGCTTGCCCTGCTATACGAACTTCATAGTTTCTTTTTGCTTTCCTTATCTCTTTTTTAACATTTCTAACCAGTTGTACGAATTCCTGTTCTAAAGTGACCTCCCCATTTTTAATCCTTTTGTACCAAGGATACCTATATTTTTTTACCTATAAGGTTCTTCAAATTCTTTGTTATCCACTTTGGGTCATTAGTATTCGATCTATTTAATTTGTATGGTATACTACGTTCCTGTGCTTTGTTTAGAATATTCTTAAATAAGTTATATATTGAATCCACATCGAAATCCCCATTTACGTCACCTATCGCTGGGTTCATGTCTCGCTCCAAGACCGGCCCCCACCCCATACCCAAGACTTTCCAATCAATTTGACTCAAAGAATTTCTTAGGCTATTAAAATCAGCTTTTCGAAAATCTGGCACTTTAACAGAATTTTCTCCTACAGGTCTATTCCATTCTATGCTAAATCTGATTTCTTTGTGATCACTGTTCCCTAGCTCACTCCCTATTTCGATGTCATTAATTTGTGTTTCCCTGTTAGTTAACACTAAATCTAAAATATTTTTTCCCGTGTTGGTTCCTTAATGTGTTGCGTAAGAAAGCAATCGTCAATTAATTCTAGAAAATCTTCTGCTTCACTATTCCCTGTTTTGTTCAACCAATTTATTCCACTAAAATTAAAGTCACCCATGACGTAAATACTGTTAGATCTAGATGCCCTAGATATTTCATCCCATAGATGCTTTGCTTCCATTCTGTCTAAATTTGGTGGCATATATATAACTGCTATTATAATATTTTTTGCTTTTTCGTATAATTCTATCCAAATAGTTTCTGAGTGTGGCTCAGTTTTGATTCCCTCTTTGAGACTACATTTCAAATTGTCCCTAACATATATGGCTACTCCCCCTCCTCGTCTAATATATCTATCTGTGTGAAATAGTTTAAATCCATTTATCTGATATTCAGCTAATAGTTCTCTATTTTCTACATTCATCCACGTTTCGGTAAGTGCAATAATATCTATTTTTTCTGTGCAGACAAGAGCATTTAATTCGTTAATTTTATTTCTTAGACTTCTACTGTTAGTGTAATATACCCTAAGTGAATTGTTATTTTGAGGCCCTTCTCTTTCCCTGATCATTTTGCCAATTCCTTTCTCCCACAAACACATACTTTTATTATCTCCTTCCTCCAAATCAATTCCCATACCTCTATCTAGTAACAGTTTAAATCCAAACAAACACCTGTAACCACTTCTTCCAACGAGATCGCAACAGCAACAACCCCAGCTCACGATAGATGCACCCCATCACGAGCATACATTTCATTTCTTCCATAGAAGTGTTCCCAGTTGTCTATGAAAGATATTGCATTTGATTTGCAATATCTTTCCAGCCGGCAATTGACACCAAGTGCCCTTGACATCCATTCATTTCCCACTCCCTTTCTTGGAAGAATGCCACATATGATCGGGATTCCTCCCTTGCTCCTAACTAATTCAATGGCTGTCCTGAATCTCTGTATTAGTTCTTCACTCCTAACTCGTCCGACATCATTACCCCCTGCACTAATACAAATAATGGGTTTGTTCCCATTTCCTGTCATAATATCATTCATGTTTCCAACAATATCACCAATTCCAGCTCCCGGGTAGCAAACCCTTAATCTGTTCCCCCTATCTCTGGCACAAAACGTTCTGTCTAAATACCTCACCTGGGAATCTCCCACAACCAAAATTCGCTTCGATCCTCCCTTTTCCTTTCGAGCAGTTTGAGGGACCTGCGCTTTAATGCTCCTGTATCTTCTGATTGGTGTCTTTGGGGATAACGTTCCCATCAATAATATCTTTCAGGACTCTTTCCTCTGTTTTATAAGCCGTAGAATAGAAGTTCCTGTAAAACAATCTCATAGGAAGTATAAATGTTGTGTTGGTTGTGTCTTCATAGGCTGCATGGCATGTCACGTTCCTTTTAATGACGTCGTTATTAAAGGTGACGTAAAGGAAGGTGACACAATGCAACATATGGAGATACTCATCCATCGAGGTAAGGTGAAGGGAGACAGCAGCTGCTGGCCAAAACGTATGTACCAGCGAAGAGTAGGAAGGGTCACCTCAAATTTCTAGGAAAAAGATGACCCACGGTCAATCGGATTATACCCTAATACCCTTATAGCCAATCAGATAATACCCTCCTTGAGTGGCCAATCGGATAATACCCTCCTTGAGTGGTGGGGTGAACTGTTTGAGGCTATGGCTGGCTGTAGTCAGTCTGGTGGGAGGAGTGGTTCTGGCAAGTCCTCCTTATCTCCGTCTGTGGCAGCAACAAAGTAGAACTGACAAATATGTGGAGACTCGATGTGGTCTTGATGACGAAGACAAGTCTGAAGTATGTGAGTATTGAACTGAAGACAAACCGCGTATGTAGCGTTGTAGTGATGATTCAGTATTAGGGCCTTAGGCGGAGGTTACCAGTTCAGTTGGTGACCTCGTAGGTTTATTGGGTTTATGGGAAAGGGAAAATGATTTAACCAGAGATAGTAAGTTAATATGTTATTCATTGTCAGAGTCTATTTCATGTAATTATATTGGAAAACCCGACAGCCTTTTATCACTCTCCATATGTATTTTCATTGAGTTCCCGTGTAAACCTAGTTGTACTCCTGAAGGGTTGGTGTGTTGAATTACACGGTGGTAGTAACTTTAACTGAGGCAAGGAGTTATAGTCGTGTAATTGCTGTGTTCGGAATGAACCTGGGTTCAGTGATCACGACAAATTTGATGGCAGTGGTGGGATTCAAACCCATGCCTCCGAAGAGACTGGTGTTCGGCGTCTGGTGTACCGTGGAGAGGTCCATAAAGAACTGTTGTGGGTGTAGGTATCATTATGGAGAGTGTTACCGTGAGACACTAGAAGCGTGACCCGTTGGTGTGTGTGTGTGTGTGACGACACTGGGTGTATTGACATTTGGACTCTGAGTATAGTGTACAGTTGTATATTGGGGTATGGATGCTGGGTATAATGCATAGTTATGTATTGGACGCCAGGTATAAGGCATCTGTGCAACGTTTATTGTCGTTTGGACGCAGAGTGTAATGCATGGTTGTGTATTGGCGTTTGGACGCCGGGAGTGTAGTATAATGCATGTCTAGTGGCGGACTAGACGCCAGTGTAATGCATAGTATTTACTATAGTGTAAATACTATGTAGTGTAAATACCACATGGGGACGCCGTGTGGTGTTAGGGATGCCGTGTGGTGTTAGGGACGCCGTGTGGTGTTGATGGTGTTGGAGACATCTTGTTTGTGTTTACACTAACAAGATGTCCCCGGTGATGTCCACAGTGTTTACATCTTGTCTGGCCCTGTTCGATCATAATTTCTTGGGTGGTAGGTTTTTCATCTCCAAAAGCCCTTTCCAGGCTCAAACTCTTCTCTAGCACTCTCCATGAAGTCATCGATTGTAGAGCCACGTTTTTTGCCACCAGGTCAAGGAAAAATATATATTATTTTCTACTGCCATGAACAATTGGTCCCTCATCCGGCCGTCAAAGTGTTCTTCAAAGTTGTATTGGTTAGCCAAGGCCTTCAATTCTGCGAATTCTTACAATCCTGTAAGGATTCCTGCTGCTTTTTTGTCCTCTTCTGGAAATCCATCAAATTCCAAAGATATGAAGGTTTCACTACATAATAACTTTTAAGCAGGGTAATCAGGTCTTCATAGGTGTTCGTGTGGGGTAGCTCTGGCGCACACACGTTACCGAACACACTATATACTTCTGCAGCCAGTGAAACTAAGAGGACCGCTTTCTTGTTGGCATCCTCTTTAATCCACCAGTACTGGAAGTTTGCTTCCAGTAGGCTCAGCCACTGGTCCAACGAGATCTTGGTAGCATCAAACTTCTTCAATGAGATGAGTGCTTGGGCAGCCATGGCCACTGTGGTTGCACAACTCATTGTCTAAAATTCCTCCCCCCGTCCATACGACGTACTCTGCTCTCTCCTGATCCTTACACCTCGTCTTGTACCCGGGCTCACTGCCTTAGATGTTAATAATCCTCGTCGCCACTGTTATATTTAAGCCTCAAGAGAGACAAACGTGCTTTCTTCATGCTTTATTCCAACAACAACAAGCAATGACTTCACGG
Organism: Procambarus clarkii; assembly: GCF_040958095.1. Lineage (NCBI taxonomy): Eukaryota > Metazoa > Arthropoda > Malacostraca > Decapoda > Cambaridae > Procambarus > Procambarus clarkii. Next base: position 50,586,735 of record NC_091156.1, read on the forward strand.
GTATACGTTACAAAACATGCTATTTACAATGCTTTTAAACAAAAGAACATCTGCCCGGACAGGTACAAACAGAGTGTTTTCAATGCCTACGTCGACCGAGCTCTCACTCACAGCTCTGGTAGAAAGCAGGTCGACGAGGAACGCTGTAGAGCAAGGCAGGTCCTAGTCAATAATGGCTTCTCTTGCGGTTATGTTGAAGACGTCATTAAAAAAAAAGGTGACAACGCATGCAACCTTTGAAAAGTCAACCAACACAACACCTATACCTCCTATTAGACTGTTTTACAGGAACCTCTTTTCCATGGCATATAAAACAGAGGAAAGAGTTCTGAAAGATATTATTGATAAGAACGTTATCCTACAGACACCAATCAGAAGATACAATTAACAATTTTCTACAAAAACAAGAAAACCGACAACCTACTCCAGACACTAAACAGAACGTCCTAAGAGAGATCAACGTCGTCTATGCCTTCACATGCCCACTTGGGGGTCTGTAAGCCTCAAAGATCTAAGTATACAGGCAAGACAACAATATCTCTCTCTAGGCGATTAACCACACACAAGCAACATGGCCCCATCAAGGAGCATATAATCTCTGTACACAACCAGACATCACCAGAGACATCTTAACAAGCAACACTGAAATAATCGACAGGTATAAGGACAACAGAAGACAGGGCATCAGCGAGGCCCACTATATAAAAAAGTCTAGACCAGTAATCAACAGCCAGTTAACAAATGATTACATTTTACCCACTTTAAGATCCCAAACCAGCACAGAGACAGTAGAAGCAAGAACATAAGCTGCTTATTTCCATGCATGTAATAGCCTCTTAATATCCATTCATCCACTTGTTCATCTTAATCACGTCATGTACCAACTCACCCCAAGAGAATTTAAGCTCCTGCTAAAGTATTGTAGATTTGTCTTTGAAAATGTAAGAAGTGCCTTTCAAAATGCTTTCCTAGGCGTCAGACCATAATAAATTATGAAAATGAACTTTAGAGAGTTAATTTTTGAACTTCTCTCAATAGTGAAGAAAAACATAAGAAAGATTGAGAAGATTAGAAGATTCGTATTAGAAACATTGGTCGAACCCATTCGGTCATATTCAACAACATATATTTACAAAAAAGACTGCTACAAAAGTATACTAATATATAATATATAATTTCCCAATCATCCCGCCAGTGCTCTGATGGTAATCTTGGGCATGGTATTTTATCAAATCACTTCATTTTTTGGGGGCCATGCGATCAATGCAAACGCGAACAAGCCTGAATGGTCCCCAGGCATATATGCAACTGAAAACTCCACACTCCAGAAGTGACTCGAACCCATACTGTCAGGTGCACTATGCAAATGGTGTACAAGAGACCTTAACAGCTCGACCATCACGACCAGACAAAAGATGATAGTAGCTGAGGCTATTTCCCCATCCTCCTGCCGGCGCTTTAATGGTAATCTTGAGCTAGGTATTTTTATCATATCACATCATTTTTTTGGGGGGTGAGGGGGGCACGTGAGCAACACAAATGTGAACAAGCCTAATGGAGCCCCCTTATCTTACTTTCTCGGTCATATTTAATAATATATATATATATATATATATATATATATATATATATATATATATATATATATATATATATATATATATATATATATATATATATAAATCAAAACGGAAAAATCAATTCTCCAAAATTCATTTTTATTTTTAGTCTGACGCGACACTTGAACGCGTTTCGTAAAACTTATTACATTTTCAAAGACTTTAGTTTACACACACACAACTATAACCTGCAAACACTAAACAGAGTTCTACTATGCTTTCACTTAAACAGCTTTCATCTAATATACCCGCATTGAGGTGAGGTGATATGTTACAACAGTTTTGGATGAGGTGAACAAAACTTTCAACACAAGACAGAACACGAAACAATGGGTCTAAATAGCGTAAATTAAAGGGAAGAATGGAAGTAACTGCAAAGGGCCTATTGGCCCATATTTCTTGATGCTTCTATATTGGAGCGGAGTCTTGAAGTGGGGTGAATATAGTTGTGCATTAATTGGCTGTTGATTGCTGGTGTTGACTTCTTGATCACCAGAGAAATCTTAACAAACAACACAGAAATCATCGATAGATACAGCAATAGCAGGCGCCTTGACATCTGCAAGGCACTACACATCAAGAAGTCAACACCAGCAATCAACAGCCAATTAATGCACAACTATATTCCACCCACTAAACAGGGTCCCCACGGGCTCCTCAGGGGGCTACACAGGGTCCCCCGGGCTCATCAGAGGGCTAAACAGGGTCCCTCGGGCTCCTCAAGGGTCTACACAGGGTCCCACGGGTTCCTCAGGGATCTACACAGGGTCCCCCGGGCTACACAGGGTCCCCATGGGCTCCTCAGCGGGCTACACAGGGTCCCCCGGGCTCCTCAGGAGGCTACACAGGGTTTCCTGGGCTCCTCAGGGTGCTACACAGGGTCCCCACGGGCTCCTCAGGGGGCTACACAGGGTCCCCACGGGCTCCTCAGGGGGCTACACAGGGTCCCCACGGGCTCCTCAGGGGGCTACACAGGGTTTCCTGGGCTCCTCAGGGGGCTATACAGGGTTTCCTGGGCTCCTCGGGGGGCTACACAGGGTCCCCACGGGCTCCTCAGGGGGCTACACAGGGTCCCCTGGGCTCCTCGGGGGGCTACACAGGGTCCCCACGGGCTCCTCAGGGGGCTACACAGGGTCCCCACGGGTTCCTCAGGGGGCTACACAGGGTCCCCACGGGCTCCTCAGGGGGCTACACAGGGTCCCCACGGGCTCCTCAGGGGGCTACACAGGGTCCCCCGGGCTCCTCACTGGGCTACACAGGGTCCCCACGGGCTCCTCAGGGGGCTACACAGGGGTAAGGCCTCAACGTGTGAAGGAAATGGTGAACCCTGTTCTTGGCCCAGCTGCTGAAGCGCTCCTGACAGAAATCACAACGATTGTCAACAACTGCCTCGCCGGGTTACTCCCTCATGAAATCATAACATTTTTCTTTGGTGCATCCCTATGTGCCCTGAAAAAGAAGGGGGGAGGGATCGGACCCATGGCCGTTGGTAATACCCTTCGCCGCCTAGTTGCAAGGGCTGCTGTCAGAAGTATCCGAATGGAAGCAGCCACCATGCTGCAACCCATCCAGCTGGGGTCTGGTATCCCAGAAGGATATATTCAGCAAAGGGCCGAAATTAAAATCACCTTTGAAAAAGATAATAATACTGGAATATTTGAACAAACGGAAATTGTCTGCAAACATTTAATAAAACATTTATATTATCCAAGCAACTAAGATATTTTCATTACAAAAGTATTTCGCTTGTTTCTGCAAATAAACACAAGAGAAATTGACGATAGTTGCTAAATTCGCCGAATGTTTCGTATTAGCAAAAGAACTAATATTTTGAGAAACCATAACAATAATTTAAGTAAAAGCCAAATAGCCTCTTCTCTTATTACCAGCAAGAAGTACTGACTAATGAATGGAGGCATAAGTGCGTTATTATAAATGCAGTGCATTGCTTATCTAATGGTTTCACTTAAACATGCAGTGCATTGCTTATCTAATGGCTGCACTTACACATGCAGTGCATTGTTTATCTAATGGTTACACATGCAGTGCATTGCTTATCTAATGGTTACACTTACACATACAGCGCATTGCTTATCTAATGGTTACACTTACAAATGCAGTGCATTGTTTATCTAATGGTTACACTTACACATGCAGTGCATTGCTTATCTAATGGTTACACTTACACATACAGCGCATTGCTTATCTAATGGTTACACTTACACATACAGTGCATTGTTTATCTAATGGTTACACTTACACATGCAGTGCATTGTTTATCTAATGGTTACACTTACACATGCAGTGCATTGCTTATCTAATGGTTACACTTACACATACAGCGCATTGCTTATCTAATGGTTACACTTACACATGCAGTGCATTGTTTATCTAATGGTTACACTTACACATGCAGTGCATTGCTTATCTAATGGTTACACTTACACATACAGCGCATTGCTTATCTAATGGTTACACTTACACATGCAGTGCATTGCTTATCTAATGGTTACACTTACACATACAGCGCATTGCTTATCTAATGGTTACACTTACACATGCAGTGCATTGTTTATCTAATGGTTACACTTACACATGCAGTGCATTGCTTATCTAATGGTTACACTTACACATGCAGTGCATTGCTTATCTAATGGTTACACTTACACATACAGCGCATTGCTTATCTAATGGTTACACTTACACATACAGTGCATTGCTTATCTAATGGTTACACTTACACATGCAGTGCATTGTTTATCTAATGGTTACACTTACACATGCAGTGCATTGCTTATCTAATGGTTACACTTACACATACAGCGCATTGCTTATCTAATGGTTACACTTACACATGCAGTGCATTGTTTATCTAATGGTTACACTTACACATGCAGTGCATTGCTTATCTAATGGTTACACTTACACATGCAGTGCATTGCTTATCTAATGGTTACACTTACACATACAGCGCATTGCTTATCTAATGGTTACACTTACACATACAGTGCATTGCTTATCAAATGGTTACACTTACACATACAGTGCATTGCTTATCTAATGGTTACACTTACACATACAGTGCATTGCTTATCTAATGGTTACACTTACACATGCAGTGCATTGCTTATCTAATGGTTACACTTACACATGCAGTGCATTGCTTATCTAATGGTTACACTTACACATACAGTGCATTGCTTATCTAATGGTTACACTTACACATACAGCGCATTGCTTTTCTATTCTTAGGATTAGAACAATTTATTAGCGTTAAAATATTTGCAAGAATAAAGAGAAAAGCTAAAGAAACTTCAACTCTACGAAAATATACATCGTCAACGATAGAATGGAAAGTTTGTGATGCAGTATGTGTTTCTTAACCCATTTTATAACTGATGACAGAGGTTATGATTATAAAAGTTCTTATAAAATAATATGCTTGAAATAGAACTTGTCATCGTGTTCTTCCTTCGGTTAAAATGATTCCCGAAAGAGATATTCTTTTTTACTCAAGAATGATAGTTTTTTTCACCTTTAAAATTATTGCTGGAGAAGTACATAATAAAACAAATATCAACTTACATATGGACGAGATGGGCTGGGGATCACGAGGTGTTAGCGGCCCGAGCTCCTGGAGAACAATGAATCACTTGAGTCGTGTCAGTCGTTTTTATTGCAGAGGAAGATGGAACGCGGCGTATCATTGGCCACCGTCATCAGTGAAATACCACAAACATGAACAGTGATTGGATGAGTTGTTCAAGGGGTGTACCTCACTAAGGCTCCAGCAATAGTGGTATTTTCTGCTGTAGTGTCACGCTCTTGAGACTTCATTGTTTGAAACTTTATAACCTTTTATTTGTAAAGACTGAAGATGAGGTGGAGTAAGGTGGTAGACAGTCATGATGGATGAGGTGGAGTAAGGTGGTAGACAGTCATGATGGATGAGGTGGAGTAAGGTGGTAGACAGTCATGATGGATGAGGTGGGGGCTACACAGGGTCCCCACGGGCTCCTCAGGGGGCTACACAGGGTCCCCTGGGCTCCTCGGGGGGCTACACAGGGTCCCCACGGGCTCCTCAGGGGGCTACACAGGGTCCCCACGGGTTCCTCAGGGGGCTACACAGGGTCCCCACGGGCTCCTCAGGGGGCTACACAGGGTCCCCACGGGCTCCTCAGGGGGCTACACAGGGTCCCCCGGGCTCCTCACTGGGCTACACAGGGTCCCCACGGGCTCCTCAGGGGGCTACACAGGGGTAAGGCCTCAACGTGTGAAGGAAATGGTGAACCCTGTTCTTGGCCCAGCTGCTGAAGCGCTCCTGACAGAAATCACAACGATTGTCAACAACTGCCTCGCCGGGTTACTCCCTCATGAAATCATAACATTTTTCTTTGGTGCATCCCTATGTGCCCTGAAAAAGAAGGGGGGAGGGATCGGACCCATGGCCGTTGGTAATACCCTTCGCCGCCTAGTTGCAAGGGCTGCTGTCAGAAGCATCCGAATGGAAGCAGCCACCATGCTGCAACCCATCCAGCTGGGGTCTGGTATCCCAGAAGGATATATTCAGCAAAGGGCCGAAATTAAAATCACCTTTGAAAAAGATAATAATACTGGAATATTTGAACAAACGGAAATTGTCTGCAAACATTTAATAAAACATTTATATTATCCAAGCAACTAAGATATTTTCATTACAAAAGTATTTCGCTTGTTTCTGCAAATAAACACAAGAGAAATTGACGATAGTTGCTAAATTCGCCGAATGTTTCGTATTAGCAAAAGAACTAATATTTTGAGAAACCATAACAATAATTTAAGTAAAAGCCAAATAGCCTCTTCTCTTATTACCAGCAAGAAGTACTGACTAATGAATGGAGGCATAAGTGCGTTATTATAAATGCAGTGCATTGCTTATCTAATGGTTTCACTTAAACATGCAGTGCATTGCTTATCTAATGGCTGCACTTACACATGCAGTGCATTGTTTATCTAATGGTTACACTTACACATGCAGTGCATTGCTTATCTAATGGTTACACTTACACATACAGCGCATTGCTTATCTAATGGTTACACTTACACATGCAGTGCATTGTTTATCTAATGGTTACACTTACACCTGCAGTGCATTGCTTATCTAATGGTTACACTTACACATACAGCGCATTGCTTATCTAATGGTTACACTTACACATACAGTGCATTGCTTATCTAATGGTTACTCTTACACATGTAGTGCATTGCTTATCTAATGGTTACACTTACACATACAGTGCATTGCTTATCTAATGGTTACACTTACACATACAGTGCATTGCTTATCTAATGGTTACTCTTACACATGTAGTGCATTGCTTATCTAATGGTTACACTTACACATACAGTGCATTGCTTATCTAATGGCTACACTTACACATACAGCGCATTGCTTATCTAATGGTTACACTTACACATACAGTGCATTGCTTATCTAATGGTTACACTTACACATACAGTGCATTGCTTATCTAATGGTTACACTTACACATGCAGTGCATTGCTTATCTAATGGTTACACTTACACATACAGCGCATTGCTTATCTAATGGTTACACTTACACATACAGTGCATTGCTTATCTAATGGTTACACTTACACATGCAGTGCATTGCTTATCTAATGGTTACACTTACACATACAGCGCATTGCTTATCTAATGGTTACACTTACACATACAGTGCATTGCTTATCTAATGGTTACACTTACACATACAGTGCATTGCTTATCTAATGGTTACACTTACACATACAGTGCATTGCTTATCTAATGGTTACACTTACACATGCAGTGCATTGCTTATCTAATGGTTACACTTACACATACAGTGCATTGCTTATCTAATGGTTACACTTACACATACAGTGCATTGCTTATCTAATGGTTACACTTACACATACAGTGCATTGCTTATCTAATGGTTACACTTACACATACAGTGCATTGCTTATCTAATGGTTACACTTACACATACAGTGCATTGCTTATCTAATGGTTACACTTACACATACAGTGCATTGCTTATCTAATGGTTACACTTACACATACAGTGCATTGCTTATCTAATGGTTACACTTACACATACAGTGCATTGTTTATATAATGGTTACACTTACACATACAGTGCATTGTTTATCTAATGGTTACACTTACACATACAGTGCATTGCTTATCTAATGGTTACACTTACACATACAGTGCATTGCTTATCTAATGGTTACACTTACACATGCAGTGCATTGCTTATCTAATGGTTACACTTACACATGCAGTGCATTGCTTATCTAATGGTTACACTTACACATACAGTGCATTGCTTATCTAATGGTTACACTTACACATACAGCGCATTGCTTTTCTATTCTTAGGATTAGAACAATTTATTAGCGTTAAAATATTTGCAAGAATAAAGAGAAAAGCTAAAGAAACTTCAACTCTACGAAAATATACATCGTCAACGATAGAATGGAAAGTTTGTGATGCAGTATGTGTTTCTTAACCCATTTTATAACTGATGACAGAGGTTATGATTATAAAAGTTCTTATAAAATAATATGCTTGAAATAGAACTTGTCATCGTGTTCTTCCTTCGGTTAAAATGATTCCCGAAAGAGATATTCTTTTTTACTCAAGAATGATAGTTTTTTTCACCTTTAAAATTATTGCTGGAGAAGTACATAATAAAACAAATATCAACTTACATATGGACGAGATGGGCTGGGGATCACGAGGTGTTAGCGGCCCGAGCTCCTGGAGAACAATGAATCACTTGAGTCGTGTCAGTCGTTTTTATTGGAGAGGAAGATGGAACGCGGCGTATCATTGGCCACCGTCATCAGTGAAATACCACAAACATGAACAGTGATTGGATGAGTTGTTCAAGGGGTGTACCTCACTAAGGCTCCAGCAATAGTGGTATTTTCTGCTGTAGTGTCACGCTCTTGAGACTTCATTGTTTGAAACTTTATAACCTTTTATTTGTAAAGACTGAAGATGAGGTGGAGTAAGGTGGTAGACAGTCATGATGGATGAGGTGGAGTAAGGTAGTAGACAGCCATGATGGATGAGGTGGAGTAAGGTGGTAGACAGCCATGATGGATGAGGTGGAGTAAGGTGGTAGACAGCCATGATGGATGAGGTGGAGTAAGGTGGTAGACAGCCATGATGGATGAGGTGGAGTAAGGTGGTAGACAGTCATGATGGATGAGGTGGAGTAAGGTAGTAGACAGCCATGATGGATGAGGTGGAGTAAGGTGGTAGACAGCCATGATGGATGAGGTGGAGTAAGGTGGTAGACAGCCATGATGGATGAGGTGGAGTAAGGTGGTAGACAGTCATGATGGATGAGGTGGAGTAAGGTGGTAGACAGTCATGATGGATGAGGTGGAGTAAGGTGGTAGACAGTCATGATGGATGAGGTGGAGTAAGGTGGTAGACAGTCATGATGGATGAGGTGGAGTAAGGTGGTAGACAGTCATGATGGATGAGGTGGAGTAAGGTGGTAGACAGTCATGATGGATGAGGTGAAGTAAGGTGGTAGACAGTCATGATGGATGAGGTGAAGTAAGGTGGTAGACACTCATGATGGATGAGGTGGAGTAAGGTGGTAGACAGTCATGATGGATGAGGTGGAGTAAGGTGGTAGACACTCATGATGGATGAGGTGGAGTAAGGTGGTAGACAGTCATGATGGATGAGGTGGAGTAAGGTGGTAGACAGTCATGATGGATGAGGTGGAGTAAGGTGGTAGACAGTCATGATGGATGAGGTGGAGTAAGGTGGTAGACAGTCATGATGGATGAGGTGGAGTAAGGTGGTAGACAGTCATGATGGATGAGGTGGAGTAAGGTGGTAGACAGTCATGATGGATGAGGTGGAGTAAGGTGGTAGACAGTCATGATAGATGAGGTGGAGTAAGGTGGTAGACAGCCATGATGGATGAGGTGGAGTAAGGTGGTAGACAGTCATGATGGATGAGGTGGAGTAAGGTGGTAGACAGTCATGATGGATGAGGTGGAGTAAGGTGGTAGACAGTCATGATGGATGAGGTGGAGTAAGGTGGTAGACAGCCATGATGGATGAGGTGGAGTAAGGTGGTAGACAGTCATGATGGATGAGGTGGAGTAAGGTGGTAGACAGTCATGATGGATGAGGTGGAGTAAGGTGGTAGACAGTCATGATGGATGAGGTGGAGTAAGGTGGTAGACAGTCATGATGGATGAGGTGGAGTAAGGTGGTAGACAGTCATGATAGATGAGGTGGAGTAAGGTGGTAGACAGTCATGATGGATGAGGTGGAGTAAGGTGGTAGACAGTCATGATAGATGAGGTGGAGTAAGGTGGTAGACAGTCATGATGGATGAGGTGGAGTAAGGTGGTAGACAGTCATGATGGATGAGGTGGAGTAAGGTGGTAGACAGTCATGATAGATGAGGTGGAGTAAGGTGGTAGACAGTCATGATGGATGAGGTGGAGTAAGGTGGTAGACAGTCATGATGGATGAGGTGGAGTAAGGTGGTAGACAGTCATGATAGATGAGGTGGAGTAAGGTGGTAGACAGTCATGATAGATGAGGTGGAGTAAGGTGGTAGACACTCATGATGGATGAGGTGGAGTAAGCTGAATGCTTCACCTTTAGAGTTAGGAGCCCATGTCGCCCCAAACATGTGTCCGTAAGTTTCACATGTATCAATATCTCCCACACGTGTCCATATGTTTCACATGTATCAGTATCTCCCACACTTGTCCATATGTTTCACATGTATCAGTATCTCCCACACGTATCCATATGTTTCACATGTATCAATATCTCCAACACGTGTCCATATGTTTCACATGTATCAGTATCTCCCTCTCGTGTCCATATGTTTCACATGTATCAGTATCTTCCACACGTGACCGTATGTTTCACATGTATCAGTTTCTCCCACACGTGTCAGTATGAATAGCGTGCATCACTGTTTGATGTTTCGGAATGTTTTATGTGTCAGCATTTGTCACATCAGTATGTGTTATATGTTGAAATGTATTATGTGAATCAATATGTATCATATGACACAATGAATCATATGACAGTATGCATAATATTCCTCATTATGTATCACGTGTAAGTTTGTATCACCTGACTGTATCAGATATCAGTATGTATCATGAATACTATTATGTATCACCAATACTAGTATGTGTCACGAATACCGGTATGTATCACCAATACCAGTATGTATCACCAATACCAGTAAGTATCACCAATACCAGGATGTATCTCCAATACCAGTAAGTATCACCAATACCAGCATGTATCACCAATACCAGCATATATCACCAATACCAGCATGTATCACTGATACCAGCATGTATCACCAATACCAGCATGTATCACCAATACCAGCATGTATCACCAATACCAGCATGTATCACTGATACCAGCATGTATCACCAATACCAGCATGTATCACCAATACCAACATGTATCACCAATACCAGCATGTATCACCAATATCAGGATCTATTACCAATACCAGCCTGTATCATCTTGTATTGTATCACCAATACCAGGATGTATCACCAATACCAGCATGTATCACCAATACCAGGATGAATCACCAATACCAGCATGTATCACCAATACCAACATGTATCACCAACATCAGGATGTATCACCAGTGCCAGCATGTATCATCAATACCAGCATGTATCACCAATACCAGCATGTATCACCAATACCAGCATGTATCATCAATACCAGCATGTATCATCAATACCAGCATGTATCACTAAAACCAGCATGTATCACCAATTCCAGTATGTATCACCAATATCAGTATGTATCACCAATACCAGGATGTATCACCAATGCCAGCATGTATCACCAATACCAGGATGTATCACCAATACCAGCATGTATCACCAATACCAGCATGTATCACCAATACCAGCATGTATCACCAATACCAGCATGTATCATCAATACCAGAATGTATCATCAATAACAGCATGTATCACCAATACCTGCATGTATCACCAAAACCAGCATGTATCACCAATTCCAGTATGTATCACCAATATCAGTATGTATCACCAATACCAGTATGTATCACCAATGCCAACATGTATCACCAATACCAGGATGTATCACCAATACCAGGATGTATCACCAATACCAGCATGTATCACCAATACCAGCATGTATCACCAATACCTGTATGTATCACCAAAACCAGCATGTATCACCAATTCCAGTATGTATCACCAATATCAGTATGTATCACCAATACCAGTATGTATCACCAATGCCAGCATGTATCACCAATACCAGGATGTATCACCAATACCAGCATGTATTACCAACACCAGCATGTATCACCAATACCAGCATGTATCACCAATACCAGCATGTATCATCAATACCAGCATGTATCATCAATACCAGCATGTATCACCAATACCAGCATGTATCACCAATATCAGCATGTATCACCAATTCCAGTATGTATCACCAATATCAGTATGTATCACCAATACCAGTATGTATCACCAATACCAGCATGTATCACCAATACCAAGATGTATCACCAATACCAGTATGTATCACCAATACCAGCATGTATCACCAATACCAGCATGTATCACCAATACCAGCATGTATCACCAATACCAGTATGTATCACCAATACCAGAATGTATCACCAATACCAGCATGTATCACCAATACCAGCATGTATCACCAATACCAGTATGTATCACCAATACCAGCATGTATCACCAATACCAGCATGTATCACCAATACCAGCATGTATCACCAATACCAGCATGTATCACCAATACCAGCATGTATCACCAATACCAGCATGTATCACCAATACCAGCATGTATCACCAATACCAGCATGTATCACCTATACCAGCATGTATCACCAATACCAGCATGTATCACTAATACCAGTATGTATCACCAATACCAGCATGTATCATCAATACCAGAATGTATCACCAATACCAGCATGTATCACCAATACCAGCATGTATCACCAATACCAGCATGTATCACCAATACCAGCATGTATCACCAATACCAGCATGTATCACCAATACCAGCATGTATCACCAATACCAGCATGTATCACCAATACCAGCATGTATCACCAATACCAGCATGTATCACCAATACCAGCATGTATCACCAATACCAGTATGTATCACCAATACCAGTGTAAATCATCTGAGAGTTTTATATGTCATTAACACAAAAGTCATTGTGATAAAAACCCAGCCTTTATGATCTGACTATGTATCATGTGACATTATCAATCACGTGTCAGTATGTATCACGTGTTAATAGTGAATATGTATAACATTATAGTATGTATAACATGTGTCACTATATATTACATGTGTCACTATGTATCACATGTCAATATGTATCGGGTGTACCAGAATGGATCAACTGACAGTATTTCAAGTGTAACAGTAAGTATCATCTGACATTAACTCTCAGTGTGAATCACATTTGTCAGTATGTATCATATGTGTCGGAATGTATCTTCTGTCAGTAACAACTGTGAAAATTTGTCACTTGCGTCAGTATGAATCATATGTCAGGATGTATCCGTATGTATTGTGTTAATATGTTTCATATGGGTAAATTTTTAATTAATGTGTCAGTATTCACCACGAGACAATATGCATCATGTATGTATCATCCGGCAGTATGTGTCCTGTGTCATTATGTAGCATATGTGCCAATGTGCTACAGTCAATGTTATTTGGGTCAATATGTTTCACATGGGTCATTATTTATTAATGTGTCGTCATTCATCACGTGACAGTATGTATCATGTATGTATTATCCGGCAGTATGTCATGTGTCAGTATGTAGCATATGTGTGAGAGAGCAATGGGTGTGGCAAGGGCGTGAGCGGTCCCAAGTATGTACAGTATGTATAAAGTGTTAGTATGTATCACCTATCTGAATGTACCATCAGTCAGTATGTATGTAACGATGTCAGCGCCATCTGTTGAGAGCACCAGACACGATTTTCTATTCCCCAGTGGAAGGCTGCGATCTTTTAGACCGCTGTGAAGTTTCTCTCTTGCTAATCACATAATAGTCCGCAGAAGTGATGTCATCTCCCGCTTTAGTGACCACAACACAGCAGTTGCAACATCAGAATCTGCGGGTTGGTATAAGATTTCAACCAACTACGAATCACTTAGTTTAATGAAAGGGAGCAGTAGAACAACAGAAGTACACTTACGTCGCATCAGGCTTGGATACCCATGTGCATGGGAAATAGGCTTACAGGTTCCGGAAGATGAGAAGAAATGTCAACACTGTTGAGAAATGCCCGACAGACCACTGGAACATTATCTAATACAGTGCACAGTTACAAACCCATTAAGATTTCAACTTAGATTCAACAGAGCAGAAGATGTTGCTAAACACATGGGGCAAAATCTTACTGAAGCGACTATACGAGTCATAAATACTCATACTCCGCCCAAGTAAAACAGAAACAAGTAACACTTAGTTGGCCAGCCAGAGGCTTAGGGCCCGCGCAGGAATATCCCTACACAAAAAAAAAATTCTCCCGCTGAAGCTCTCCAATCTTTATCGTCAGGAAAGAATTTACCAAGGGCAGTCTTGAACTCAAGACGTCTTCCAGTGGGAACAAGTGACCGAGTCGGCACAGACAGTGATTTCTTTGTAATACTAAGCGAAGTATTGATGATTGGACTGACGTATCCCGGGATGGCCAAGTTGAGTTACGAGATGGAATTACTGTCCGTCTGTTAAGGCTTGTTATAAGCCTGCGTTGAAGTTTGCCAGTGTGTTGCTGGAGACCTCTGCCAGTGTGTTGCTGGAGACCTCTGCCAGTGTGTTGCTGGAGACCTCTGCCAGTGTGTTGCCGGAGACCTCTGCCAGTGTGTTGCTGGAGACCTCTGCCAGTGTGTTGCTGGAGACCTCTGCCAGTGTGTTGCTGGAGACCTCTGCCAGTGTGTTGCTGGAGACCTCTGCCAGTGTGTTGCTGGAGACCTCTGCCAGTGTGTTGCCGGAGACCTCTGCCAGTGTGTTCCTGGAGACCTCTGCCAGCGTGTTGCTGGAGACCTCAGCCAGTGTGTTGCTGGAGACCTGTGCCAGTGTGTTGCTGGAGACCTCTGCCAGTGTGTTGCTGGAGACCTCTGCCAGTGTGTTGCTGGAGACCTGTGCCAGTGTGTTGCTGGAGACCCCTGCCAGTGTGTTGCTGGAGACCCCTGCCAGTGTGTTGCTGGAGACCTCTGCCAGTGTGTTGCTGGAGACCTCTGCCAGTGTGTTGCTGGAGACTCCTGCCAGTGTGTTGCTGGAGACCCCTGCCAGTGTGTTGCTGGAGACCTTTGCCAGTGTGTTACTGGAGACCTCTGCCAGTGTGTTGCTGGAGACCCCTGCCAGTGTGTTGCTGGAGACCCCTGCCAGTGTGTTGCTGGAGACCTTTGCCAGTGTGTTACTGGAGACCTTTGTCAGTGTGTTGCTGGAGACCCCTGCCAGTGTGTTGCTGGACACGCCTGCCAGTGTGTTGCTGGAGACCCCTGCCAGTGTGTTGCTGGAGACCCCTGCCAGTGTGTTGCTGGAGACTCCTGCCAGTGTGTTGCTGGAGACCTCTGTCAGTGTGTTGCTGGAGACCCCTGCCAGTGTGTTGCTGGAGACCCCTGCCAGTGTGTTGCTGGAGACCCCTGCCAGTGTGTTGCGGTAGATCCCTGCCAGTGTGTTGCTGGAGACCTCTGCCAGTGTGTTGCCGGAGACCTTTATTATCTTGAGATTATCTTGAGATGATTTCGGGGCTTTTTAGTGTCCCCGCGGCCCGGTCTTCGACCAGGCCTCCACCCCCAGGAAGCAGCCCGTGACAGCTGACTAACACCCAGGTACCTATTTTACTGCTAGGTAACAGGGGCATAGGGTGAAAGAAACTCTGCCCATTGTTTCTCGCCGGCGCCTGGGATCGACCCCAGGACCACAGGATCACAAGTCCAGCGTGCTGTCCGCTCGGCCGACCGGCCGACTTCTGCCAGTGTGTTGCTGGAGACCTCTGCCAGTGTGTTGCCGGAGACCTCTGCCAGTGTGTTGCTGGAGACCTCTGCCAGTGTGTTGCTGGAGACCTCTGCCAGTGTGTTGCGGTAGATCCCTGCCAGTGTGTTGCTGGAGACCTCTGCCAGTGTGTTGCGGTAGATCCCTGCCAGTGTGTTGCTGGAGACCTCTGCCAGTGTGTTGCTGGAGACCTCTGCCAGTGTGTTGCTGGAGACCCCTGCTAGTGTGTTGCGGTAGATCCCTGCCAGTGTGTTGCTGGAGACATCTGCCAGTGTGTTGCTGGAGACCCCTGCCAGTGTGTTGCTGGAGACCCCTGCCAGTGTGTTGCGGTAGATCCCTGCCAGTGTGTTGCTGGAGACCTCTGCCAGTGTGTTGCTGGAGACCTCTGCCAGTGTGTTGCTGGAAACCCCTGCCAGTGTGTTGCTGGAGACCCCTGCCAGTGTGTTGCTGGAGACCTCTGCCAGTGTGTTGCTGGAGACCCCTGCCAGTGTGTTGCTGGAGACCCCTGCCAGTGTGTTGCTGGAGACCTTTGCCAGTACGTTGCTGGAGACCCCTGCCTGTGTGTTGCTGGAGACCCCTGCCAGTGTGTTGCTGGAGACCTCTGCCAGTGTGTTGCTGGAGACCCCTGCCAGCGTGTTGCTGGAGACCCCTGCCAGGGTGCTGCTGGAGACTGTTACGAATCCGGATCCAGCGTCCGAGCCTGGAGCAGTGACAAACACGCCATCTGTGGGTCAGCTCCCGAAACCCCCGCCAAACGAACGACGACACCTAGTGAGGACAGCGTGTACTGGCCTCGAGGACCAGTTTCCAGTCTGGTTCAGCGCTCAACACCGCCGCTCCTGACCTCTGGTGAGGTGGTGCTCCGACGACAGCGCCATCTATGCACTGGATACGTCAGGTGTTAGTATCTGAGCCTGTGAGTGTGGTGTATTAGTGTCCCGGTTATTAATGACGTGTCTGCTTACAGAGCCGACCTGGGACCACTGTGTTGAAGGTGGAGTCAGTCTACCCGAGGCAGCCAGTCTCCATACTGTGAAGTTTGCTGCAGCTGTTGTGACGTCGTCCCCCCGGAAGAACACTGTGGTGTGTTAAGCCTGCCAGTGGAGTGGCAGTGAAAGGATTTACCCGGGACCGACGGTTGGAGACGATAATCCACTGGGGTATTGAGGACAGGAGGGTGATTGGTGATATCACACGAGACTCCTGTCTAGGGCGTACCCCTTTTATCGTTCGTGGAGTGGCCGTACCAGCCTTGGTGGCTCAGTACCTGCCAGCAGACCTGCTGGACGTGTGGTTGACGGCCTCCACGACGGTGCCCCCAGTGGACCTGTGTTGTGGCTGACCTGTGGCCAGGGTAGACTCGGCGTTCTCAGAGGACACGTCTTGAGGCCACGAAGAAAGCACCGCGGACTCAGCACCTAGCTTCAAGGATCCATAGTCTCCAGCAGAAGACTACAGTGTTGATCCCCTTTGCAAAGTGTTAATACCCCTCCCCCTTGTGTATGTTTTACTTTTATATATTTAAATGGTGATGGTGGACATTATATAATATTAAGTTCTTAACTTTCTTTCCCTACTCCCTTTTAAGTTACTTGCGTCACGGATCTCATCCCTTGATAGCCACTACTGGCTTGGGAACGGATACATATATCTTCCTCTAACAACATCAGAGTGAGAACCCCGTTGCGTCCCGAGAGGGCCGTAACATAATTGGCATCCCCAGCGGGATCCGTCCCCTTGTTAAGTATGTTTGACAGGGGTGGTGAAGTGGCGTAATCCCTGTATATAATTCCCCCTGTGTGACGATTGTGACGTTATACGTCCTGTGCGGTGCTCAGAGTGACTAAGTGCGATATTGTGCAGTGTGGTGCTTGCTGTGATTAAGCGATTAAGTGCAATATTGACTAGTGCGGTGCTCAGTGATTTAGTGCACTATTGTAGAGCAAAGTGTTCGCTTGGACTCGGTGCAATATTGGGTAGTGTGGTGCCCGAAGTAATTACGTGCAATATTGGCAAGTGTAGTGTTTGGTGCGATAAAGTGCAATATTGGCGTAGAACAGTGCTCGGTGTGTTAAGTGCTAACGTGTAAGCAGTGTTAAGTGCTAAGTGTTCCATCTGTGACAATGGCAGACAAAGCTACCATCGATGATCTGGACGAGGTTCAGGCTTTTCTGAACAGAGAGGATTGTCTTGCCAGATTAAAATATCTGAGCAAACCAGAGCTTGTACTAGTGAGCGCCTACCTGGAGATCAAGATCCGTGCCAGTGATTCCCGTGTGGAGATCTTGTCCAAGGTTCACCGGCACCTGAAGGCAGAAGAGAAACAGGAAGGCGAGACTCCTAGTACAAAGGAAAGTGTAGACATAGCTTCCACGGAAAAGGAAGATAAGGGCAGTGACGTTGACAGTGATGCAGGTGAGCTTAATATCAGCTTCCTAACAGTCAAAATGCGTGCCCTAGAGATCAATCGTGAGATAGAGTGGAAGAAGTTAGAATTAGAACGGGAATTAAAAGATAAAGAAATGGAGATGAAAGAAAAAGAATTGGCGATGAGGCGTTTAGAATTAGAAAGAGAAGAGAAACGAGAGAGAGAAGAGAGAGAAAGAGAAGAAAGAAGAGAAGAACGAGAAAGAGAAGAGAGACGAGAAAGAGAAGAACGAGAACGAGAGAGAGAAGAACGAGAGCGAGAAAGGGAGGAAAGAGAGAGACAACATGAACTAGAAGTATTGCGATTAGGCGGTGGTCGGAGGCAAACAACGGACACCAGTAGCTTCGATCCGGTACGCAACATCAAAATGGTCCCCAAATTCCATGAGAAGGAGGTGTCAAAATTCTTTGCAGCCTTCGAGAAAGTCGCTGCCTCTTTGGAGTGGCCAAGGGAGAATTGGGCCATCATGATACAGTCAGTCTTGACTGGGAAGGCCCAAATTGCCTACTCTACGTTATCCCTTGACGACTCCGGCGATTACGATATGGTGAAGAAAGTGGTGCTCATGGCGTACCAATTGGTACCTGAGGCTTATAGGCAAAAGTTCAGAAACCTGAAGAAGACCTCAGAGCACACTTTTACCGAATTCGCCACGATCAAGGAGCGACTTTTCCAGGAATGGTGTGCCTCTCGGAAGGTGGAGACCAGGGAAGACCTCGAACAGCTGATTCTGCTCGAGGACTTCAAGGATTGTTTGTCTGGAGACCTCAAGACGTACTTGGAGGAACAGCAGGTAGAGACCTTGAGTGCAGCAGCCACCATGGCTGAAGAGTATATCCTGACTCATAGGCCGTCTGCTAAGTACGTCCCGAGGAATTACCAGCGCCGGTTTGACAGACCTCACGACGAAGAAGAAGAAAGACCCGTCCCACGAAGCGCTAAGAAGACGCCCCCAAGTAGCCCCCGAAGAACAAGTCCTAGTAGTCCGAAACACCGTAGTCCGAGGAGGAACATGGTGTGCTGGACTTGTGGGCAGAAAGGGCATATAGCTGCTAGGTGCCGAGGCAGAAGAGGTGGCAGCGCACGTAGGGAGGTGATGATGATGAGCTGTGTTACACCACCAGTAGGAAACCAGTCTACGACGACGCAGGAAGGACCAAGTCTGTTGGCCCCTCACACTTCAACCGGGTATGTAACGAGTGATCATACTGGTAGATCAGTTGTAGTGCTCAGAGATAGTGGAGCAGCCCAGTCCCTGATCGTGAAGAGCTCGTTACCCGAGGGAGTAAGTGTGGACGGGAGACAAGAGGTTGTCCTGGTTGGGTTTCCAAGGACGCAGTACATCGCCCCCTTAGTGCCAGTACATCTCGACTCGCCTTATTTCAGCGG
This sequence comes from Procambarus clarkii, assembly GCF_040958095.1. NCBI lineage: Eukaryota > Metazoa > Arthropoda > Malacostraca > Decapoda > Cambaridae > Procambarus > Procambarus clarkii. The sequence goes on from NC_091156.1 coordinate 50,606,269, forward strand.
CACATGTGCGTTGGCAGTAGTCGATACCCTCCCTGTGGCTGGGATTGACGTGGTACTAGCCAACGACTTGGTGACCGATTGGAGCACCAATCGTCCCAAGGTTGTGGACGAGTCTACCGGAACAGCACGGTCTGAGGTAACAGGCAATGGTAATGTCCAGGTAAAGACAGACCCGGATTTGAACATGTCTAATTTGTCCTCTCCCCCGCAGATCGACAGTTATTTAGCAGTGTCTCCTGATTCTCTCGACGAGGAACATGAGGTTACGATGGCAGAGGTACCTGAGCAAGAAGAGAGGCCTTGTGTGCGGGCACCCACGGATACCAACGAGTCTGGAGCAAAGGCGGATGTGTGCTTGCGGTATGGCAAGTTACAGCATGTAGTGAACCAGCCAGAGATTCCCCAGACGTCAGAGGTAGGTGCGGTGTGTTCAAAAGGTCTAGTGCCCTCTTCGGTCCAAGCCAGGCGTGTGGATGTGGCCGGCTATGGACATGACTGGCTCGGGAAGCTTATCCCTCAATTGGCCTCATGTTTCTTAGCGATACTTTGTTTGATTCTCGTATGTGTTCTCGTTTGTGCTCTCGGTGAGGACCGGTGGACGACCCGACGAATGATGGCTCCCATGAACATCGCGAAGAGGTCCCAGGGATTGGAGAGTTGTACTGCAAGTGTTGCAGTTGAAGAAGGGACCTGGGAGGTAATAGATGATACAGGAGGTACGATATGTGATAATATGAGTGACTGTTTCCGACAGATTGACACCCCCCGCGTGACTGCTGAGCCTCAACACAGCGTTATACGGAACGTTGGTCGACCTGACGGGGGCAGAGCGAATGCCATCTTCGGTGAGCAAGCAGCCCTGTTGGAACTAGGTGTGGGCCTAGTAGAGGAGTGTATAGTAAGTACTGACTTGCCCATTGTCGCTATCACTCTGAATTATCAGACCCCTGTATTCCAGGTTCCTGTCTCCCTGAAGGACCATCGGACTGGCACCAGAAATGCCGTCTGTGGTCAGCCATCATCGGTGCCACGACATAGGAAAGTGTCGAGTCACCCCAGATCGTGTCGAAACCAATCCGTACTCGAGAGATGTGAGATGACGCCCCTGCTTGACATCGCAGTGGAGACGTGGAAGATTACGTCAGGCAGATCATTGCCTTCTATCTGCAAGTTCCCATTGTGCCGGAATTGCCCAGTAGGACAATTCTGTAGACGAGACAGCCTCGCAATTCCAGATCATAAAGCATGCGTGTCCATTTGGAGTTGTGTCGTCGTACTAATTTGGTTTGTGTTTCTTTTTATAGAACCCCAAACCAAATTCTTTTTGGTGGGGAGGTGTTACGAATCCGGATCCAGCGTCCGAGCCTGGAGCAGTGACAAACACGCCATCTGTGGGTCAGCTCCCGAAACCCCCGCCAAACGAACGACGACACCTAGTGAGGACAGCGTGTACTGGCCTCGAGGACCAGTTTCCAGTCTGGTTCAGCGCTCAACACCGCCGCTCCTGACCTCTGGTGAGGTGGTGCTCCGACGACAGCGCCATCTATGCACTGGATACGTCAGGTGTTAGTATCTGAGCCTGTGAGTGTGGTGTATTAGTGTCCCGGTTATTAATGACGTGTCTGCTTACAGAGCCGACCTGGGACCACTGTGTTGAAGGTGGAGTCAGTCTACCCGAGGCAGCCAGTCTCCATACTGTGAAGTTTGCTGCAGCTGTTGTGACGTCGTCCCCCCGGAAGAACACTGTGGTGTGTTAAGCCTGCCAGTGGAGTGGCAGTGAAAGGATTTACCCGGGACCGACGGTTGGAGACGATAATCCACTGGGGTATTGAGGACAGGAGGGTGATTGGTGATATCACACGAGACTCCTGTCTAGGGCGTACCCCTTTTATCGTTCGTGGAGTGGCCGTACCAGCCTTGGTGGCTCAGTACCTGCCAGCAGACCTGCTGGACGTGTGGTTGACGGCCTCCACGACGGTGCCCCCAGTGGACCTGTGTTGTGGCTGACCTGTGGCCAGGGTAGACTCGGCGTTCTCAGAGGACACGTCTTGAGGCCACGAAGAAAGCACCGCGGACTCAGCACCTAGCTTCAAGGATCCATAGTCTCCAGCAGAAGACTACAGTGTTGATCCCCTTTGCAAAGTGTTAATACCCCTCCCCCTTGTGTACGTTTTACTTTTATATATTTAAATGGTGATGGTGGACATTATATAATATTAAGTTCTTAACTTTCTTTCCCTACTCCCTTTTAAGTTACTTGCGTCACGGATCTCATCCCTTGATAGCCACTACTGGCTTGGGAACGGATACATATATCTTCCTCTAACAACATCAGAGTGAGAACCCCGTTGCGTCCCGAGAGGGCCGTAACAGAGACCTCTGCCAGTGTGTTGCTGGAGACCTCTGCCAGTGTGTTGCTGGAGACCTCTGCCAGTGTGTTGCTGGAGACCCCTGCCAGTGTGTTGCTGGAGACCTCTGCCAGTGTGTTGCCGGAGACGTCTGCCAGTGTGTTGCTGGAGACCTGTGCCAGTGTGTTGCTGGAGACCTCTGGCAGTGTGTTTCTGGAGACCTCTGCCAGGGTGTTGCTGGAGACCTCTAGCTGCCAGTGTGTTGCTGGAGACCCCTGCCAGTGTGTTGCGGTAGATCCCTGCCAGTGTGTTGCTGGAGACCCCTGCCAGTGTGTTGCTGGAGACCTCTGCCAGTGTGTTGCTGGAGACCTCTGCCAGTGTGTTGCGGGAGACCTCTGCAAGTGTGTTGCTGGAGACCTTTGCCATTGTGTTGCTGGAGACGTCTGCCAGTGTGTTGCTGGAGACCTCTGCCAGTGTGTTGCTGGAGACCCCTGCCAGTGTGTTGCTGGAGACCTCTGCCAGTGTGTTGCTTGAGACCTCTGCCAGTGTGTTGCGGGAGACCTCAGCAAGTGTGTTGCTGGAGACCTGTGCCAGTGTGTTGCTGGAGACCCCTGCCAGTGTGGTGCTGGAGACCCCTGCCAGTGTGTTGCTGGAGACTTCTCTGCCAGTGTGTTGCTGGAGACCTCTGCCAGGGTGTTGCTGGAGACCCCTGCCAGTGTGTTGCTGGAGACCTCTGCCAGTGTGTTGCTGGAGACCTCTGCCAGTGTGTTGCTGGAGACCTCTGCAAGTGTGTTACTGGAGACCTCTGCCAGTGTGTTGCTGGAGACCTCTGCCAGTGTGTTACTGGAGACCTCTGCCAGTGTGTTGCTGGAGACCCCTGCCAGTGTGTTGCTGGAGACCCCTGCCAGTGTGTTGCTGGAGACCTCTGCCAGTGTGTTACTGGAGACCTCTGCCAGTGTGTTGCTGGAGACCCCTGCCAATGTGTGTTGCGGTAGATCCCTGCCAGTGTGTTGCTGGAGACCCCTGCCAGTGTGTTGCTGGAGACCTCTGCCAGTGTGTTGCTGGAGACCTCTGCCAGTGTGTTGCGGGAGACCTCTGCCAGTGTGTTGCTGGAGACCTGTGCCAGTGTGTTGCTGGAGACCCCTGCCAGTGTGTTGCTGGAGACCCCTGCCAGTGTGTTGCTGGACACGCCTGCCAGTGTGTTGCTGGAGACCCCTGCCAGTGTGTTGCTGGAGACCCCTGCCAGTGTGTTGCTGGAGACTCCTGCCAGTGTGTTGCTGGAGACCTCTGTCAGTGTGTTGCTGGAGACCCCTGCCAGTGTGTTGCTGGAGACCCCTGCCAGTGTGTTGCTGGAGACCCCTGCCAGTGTGTTGCGGTAGATCCCTGCCAGTGTGTTGCTGGAGACCTCTGCCAGTGTGTTGCCGGAGACCTTTATTATCTTGAGATTATCTTGAGATGATTTCGGGGCTTTTTAGTGTCCCCGCGGCCCGGTCTTCGACCAGGCCTCCACCCCCAGGAAGCAGCCCGTGACAGCTGACTAACACCCAGGTACCTATTTTACTGCTAGGTAACAGGGGCATAGGGTGAAAGAAACTCTGCCCATTGTTTCTAGCCGGCGCCTGGGATCGACCCCAGGACCACAGGATCACAAGTCCAGCGTGCTGTCCGCTCGGCCGACCGGCCGACTTCTGCCAGTGTGTTGCTGGAGACCTCTGCCAGTGTGTTGCCGGAGACCTCTGCCAGTGTGTTGCTGGAGACCTCTGCCAGTGTGTTGCTGGAGACCTCTGCCAGTGTGTTGCGGTAGATCCCTGCCAGTGTGTTGCTGGAGACCTCTGCCAGTGTGTTGCTGGAGACCTCTGCCAGTGTGTTGCTGGAGACCCCTGCTAGTGTGTTGCGGTAGATCCCTGCCAGTGTGTTGCTGGAGACATCTGCCAGTGTGTTGCTGGAGACCCCTGCCTGTGTGTTGCTGGAGACCCCTGCCAGTGTGTTGCGGTAGATCCCTGCCAGTGTGTTGCTGGAGACCTCTGCCAGTGTGTTGCTGGAGACCTCTGCCAGTGTGTTGCTGGAAACCCCTGCCAGTGTGTTGCTGGAGACCCCTGCCAGTGTGTTGCTGGAGACCTCTGCCAGTGTGTTGCTGGAGACCCCTGCCAGTGTGTTGCTGGAGACCCCTGCCAGTGTGTTGCTGGAGACCTTTGCCAGTACGTTGCTGGAGACCCCTGCCTGTGTGTTGCTGGAGACCCCTGCCAGTGTGTTGCTGGAGACCTCTGCCAGTGTGTTGCTGGAGACCCCTGCCAGCGTGTTGCTGGAGACCCCTGCCAGGGTGCTGCTGGAGACCTCTGCCAGTGTGTTGCCGGAGACCTCTGCCAGTGTGTTGCTGGAGACCTCTGCCAGTGTGTTGCTGGAGACCCCTGCCAGTGTGTTGCTGGAGACCTCTGCCAGTGTGTTGCCGGAGACGTCTGCCAGTGTGTTGCTGGAGACCTGTGCCAGTGTGTTGCTGGAGACCTCTGGCAGTGTGTTTCTGGAGACCTCTGCCAGGGTGTTGCTGAAGACCTCTAGCTGCCAGTGTGTTGCTGGAGACCCCTGCCAGTGTGTTGCGGTAGATCCCTGCCAGTGTGTTGCTGGAGACCCCTGCCAGTGTGTTGCTGGAGACCTCTGCCAGTGTGTTGCTGGAGACCTCTGCCAGTGTGTTGCGGGAGACCTCTGCAAGTGTGTTGCTGGAGACCTTTGCCATTGTGTTGCTGGAGACGTCTGCCAGTGTGTTGCTGGAGACCTCTGCCAGTGTGTTGCTGGAGACCCCTGCCAGTGTGTTGCTGGAGACCTCTGCCAGTGTGTTGCTTGAGACCTCTGCCAGTGTGTTGCGGGAGACCTCAGCAAGTGTGTTGCTGGAGACCTGTGCCAGTGTGTTGCTGGAGACCCCTGCCAGTGTGGTGCTGGAGACCCCTGCCAGTGTGTTGCTGGAGACTTCTCTGCCAGTGTGTTGCTGGAGACCTCTGCCAGGGTGTTGCTGGAGACCCCTGCCAGTGTGTTGCTGGAGACCTCTGCCAGTGTGTTGCTGGAGACCTCTGCCAGTGTGTTGCTGGAGACCTCTGCAAGTGTGTTACTGGAGACCTCTGCCAGTGTGTTGCTGGAGACCTCTGCCAGTGTGTTACTGGAGACCTCTGCCAGTGTGTTGCTGGAGACCCCTGCCAGTGTGTTGCTGGAGACCCCTGCCAGTGTGTTGCTGGAGACCTTTGCCAGTGTGTTACTGGAGACCTCTGCCAGTGTGTTGCTGGAGACCCCTGCCAATGTGTGTTGCGGTAGATCCCTGCCAGTGTGTTGCTGGAGACCCCTGCCAGTGTGTTGCTGGAGACCTCTGCCAGTGTGTTGCTGGAGACCTCTGCCAGTGTGTTGCGGGAGACCTCTGCCAGTGTGTTGCTGGAGACCTGTGCCAGTGTGTTGCTGGAGACCCCTGCCAGTGTGTTGCTGGAGACCCCTGCCAGTGTGTTGCTGGAGACCTCTGCCAGTGTGTTGCTGGAGACCTCTGCCAGGGTGTTGCTGGAGACCCCTGCCAGTGTGTTGCTGGAGACCCCTGCCAGTGTGTTGCTGGAGACCTCTGCCAGTGTGTTGCTGGAGACCTCTGCCAGTGTGTTGCTGGAGACCTCTGCCAGTGTGTTGCTGGAGACCTCTGCCAGTGTGTTACTGGAGACCTCTGCCAGTGTGTTGCTGGAGACCTCTGCAAGTGTATTGCTGGAGACCCCTGCCAGGGTGGTGCCGGAGACCTCTGCAAGTGTGTTGCCGGAGACCTATACCAGTGTGTTGCTGGAGACCTCTGCCAGTGTGTTGCTGGAGACCTCTGCCAGTGTGTTGCTGGAGACTCCTGCCAGTGTGTTGCTGGAGACCCCTGCCAGTGTGTTGCTGGAGACCTTTGCCAGTGTGTTACTGGAGACCTCTGTCAGTGTGTTGCTGGAGACCCCTGCCAGTGTGTTGCTGGAGACCCCTGCCAGTGTGTTGCTGGAGACCCCTGCCAGTGTGTTGCTGGAGACCCCTGCCAGTGTGTTGCTGGAGACTCCTGCCAGTGTGTTGCTGGAGACCTCTGTCAGTGTGTTGCTGGAGACCCCTGCCAGTGTGTTGCTGGAGACCCCTGCCAGTGTGTTGCTGGAGACCCCTGCCAGTGTGTTGCGGTAGATCCCTGCCAGTGTGTTGCTGGAGACCTCTGCCAGTGTGTTGCCGGAGACCTTTATTATCTTGAGATTATCTTGAGATGATTTCGGGGCTTTTTAGTGTCCCCGCGGCCCGGTCTTCGACCAGGCCTCCACCCCCAGGAAGCAGCCCGTGACAGCTGACTAACACCCAGGTACCTATTTTACTGCTAGGTAACAGGGGCATAGGGTGAAAGAAACTCTGCCCATTGTTTCTCGCCGGCGCCTGGGATCGACCCCAGGACCACAGGATCACAAGTCCAGCGTGCTGTCCGCTCGGCCGACCGGCCGACTTCTGCCAGTGTGTTGCTGGAGACCTCTGCCAGTGTGTTGCCGGAGACCTCTGCCAGTGTGTTGCTGGAGACCTCTGCCAGTGTGTTGCTGGAGACCTCTGCCAGTGTGTTGCGGTAGATCCCTGCCAGTGTGTTGCTGGAGACCTCTGCCAGTGTGTTGCTGGAGACCTCTGCCAGTGTGTTGCTGGAGACCCCTGCTAGTGTGTTGCGGTAGATCCCTGCCAGTGTGTTGCTGGAGACATCTGCCAGTGTGTTGCTGGAGACCCCTGCCAGTGTGTTGCTGGAGACCCCTGCCAGTGTGTTGCGGTAGATCCCTGCCAGTGTGTTGCTGGAGACCTCTGCCAGTGTGTTGCTGGAGACCTCTGCCAGTGTGTTGCTGGAAACCCCTGCCAGTGTGTTGCTGGAGACCCCTGCCAGTGTGTTGCTGGAGACCTCTGCCAGTGTGTTGCTGGAGACCCCTGCCAGTGTGTTGCTGGAGACCCCTGCCAGTGTGTTGCTGGAGACCTTTGCCAGTACGTTGCTGGAGACCCCTGCCTGTGTGTTGCTGGAGACCCCTGCCAGTGTGTTGCTGGAGACCTCTGCCAGTGTGTTGCTGGAGACCCCTGCCAGCGTGTTGCTGGAGACCCCTGCCAGGGTGCTGCTGGAGACCTCTGCCAGTGTGTTGCCGGAGACCTCTGCCAGTGTGTTGCTGGAGACCTCTGCCAGTGTGTTGCTGGAGACCCCTGCCAGTGTGTTGCTGGAGACCTCTGCCAGTGTGTTGCCGGAGACGTCTGCCAGTGTGTTGCTGGAGACCTGTGCCAGTGTGTTGCTGGAGACCTCTGGCAGTGTGTTTCTGGAGACCTCTGCCAGGGTGTTGCTGGAGACCTCTAGCTGCCAGTGTGTTGCTGGAGACCCCTGCCAGTGTGTTGCGGTAGATCCCTGCCAGTGTGTTGCTGGAGACCCCTGCCAGTGTGTTGCTGGAGACCTCTGCCAGTGTGTTGCTGGAGACCTCTGCCAGTGTGTTGCGGGAGACCTCTGCAAGTGTGTTGCTGGAGACCTTTGCCATTGTGTTGCTGGAGACGTCTGCCAGTGTGTTGCTGGAGACCTCTGCCAGTGTGTTGCTGGAGACCCCTGCCAGTGTGTTGCTGGAGACCTCTGCCAGTGTGTTGCTTGAGACCTCTGCCAGTGTGTTGCGGGAGACCTCAGCAAGTGTGTTGCTGGAGACCTGTGCCAGTGTGTTGCTGGAGACCCCTGCCAGTGTGGTGCTGGAGACCCCTGCCAGTGTGTTGCTGGAGACTTCTCTGCCAGTGTGTTGCTGGAGACCTCTGCCAGGGTGTTGCTGGAGACCCCTGCCAGTGTGTTGCTGGAGACCTCTGCCAGTGTGTTGCTGGAGACCTCTGCCAGTGTGTTGCTGGAGACCTCTGCAAGTGTGTTACTGGAGACCTCTGCCAGTGTGTTGCTGGAGACCTCTGCCAGTGTGTTACTGGAGACCTCTGCCAGTGTGTTGCTGGAGACCCCTGCCAGTGTGTTGCTGGATACCCCTGCCAGTGTGTTGCTGGAGACCTCTGCCAGTGTGTTACTGGAGACCTCTGCCAGTGTGTTGCTGGAGACCCCTGCCAATGTGTGTTGCGGTAGATCCCTGCCAGTGTGTTGCTGGAGACCCCTGCCAGTGTGTTGCTGGAGACCTCTGCCAGTGTGTTGCTGGAGACCTCTGCCAGTGTGTTGCGGGAGACCTCTGCCAGTGTGTTGCTGGAGACCTGTGCCAGTGTGTTGCTGGAGACCCCTGCCAGTGTGTTGCTGGAGACCCCTGCCAGTGTGTTGCTGGAGACCTCTGCCAGTGTGTTGCTGGAGACCTCTGCCAGGGTGTTGCTGGAGACCCCTGCCAGTGTGTTGCTGGAGACCCCTGCCAGTGTGTTGCTGGAGACCTCTGCCAGTGTGTTGCTGGAGACCTCTGCCAGTGTGTTGCTGGAGACCTCTGCCAGTGTGTTGCTGGAGACCTCTGCCAGTGTGTTACTGGAGACCTCTGCCAGTGTGTTGCTGGAGACCTCTGCAAGTGTATTGCTGGAGACCCCTGCCAGGGTGGTGCCGGAGACCTCTGCAAGTGTGTTGCTGGAGACCTCTGCAAGTGTGTTGCCGGAGACCTATACCAGTGTGTTGCTGGAGACCTCTGCCAGTGTGTTGCTGGAGACCTCTGCCAGTGTGTTGCTGGAGACTCCTGCCAGTGTGTTGCTGGAGACCCCTGCCAGTGTGTTGCTGGAGACCTTTGCCAGTGTGTTACTGGAGACCTCTGTCAGTGTGTTGCTGGAGACCCCTGCCAGTGTGTTGCTGGAGACCCCTGCCAGTGTGTTGCTGGAGACCCCTGCCAGTGTGTTGCTGGAGACCCCTGCCAGTGTGTTGCCGGAGACCCCTGCCAGTGTGTTGCGGTAGATCCCTGCCAGTGTGTTGCTGGAGACCTCTGCCAGTGTGTTGCCGGAGACCTCTGCCAGTGTGTTGCTGGAGACCTCTGCCAGTGTGTTGCCGGAGACCTCTGCCAGTGTGTTGCTGGAGACCTCTGCCAGTGTGTTGCTGGAGACCTCTGCCAGTGTGTTGCGGTAGATCCCTGCCAGTGTGTTGCTGGAGACCTCTGCCAGTGTGTTGCTGGAGACCCCTGCAAGTGTGTTGCTGGAGACCCCTGCCAGTGTGTTGCGGTAGATCCCTGCCAGTGTGTTGCTGGAGACCTCTGCCAGTGTGTTGCTGGAGACCTCTGCCAGTGTGTTGCTGGAAACCCCTGCCAGTGTGTTGCTGGAGACCCCTGCCAGTGTGTTGCTGGAGACCTTTGCCAGTACGTTGCTGGATACCCCTGCCAGTGTGTTGCTGGAGACCCCTGCCAGTGTGTTGCTGGAGACCTCTGCCAGTGTGTTGCTGGAGACCCCTGCCAGTGTGTTGCGGTAGATCCCTGCCAGTGTGTTGCTGGAGACCTCTGCCAGTGTGTTGCTGGAGACCTCTGCCAGTGTGTTGCTGGAAACCCCTGCCAGTGTGTTGCTGGAGACCCCTGCCAGTGTGTTGCTGGAGACCTTTGCCAGTACGTTGCTGGATACCCCTGCCAGTGTGTTGCTGGAGACCCCTGCCAGTGTGTTGCTGGAGACCTCTGCCAGTGTGTTGCTTGAGACCCCTGCCAGCGTGTTGCTGGAGACCCCTGCCAGGGTGCTGCTGGAGACCTCTGCCAGTGTGTTGCCGGAGACCTCTGCCAGTGTGTTGCTGGAGACCTCTGCCAGTGTGTTGCTGGAGACCCCTGCCAGTGTGTTGCTGGAGACCTCTGCCAGTGTGTTGCCGGAGACGTCTGCCAGTGTGTTGCTGGAGACCTGTGCCAGTGTGTTGCTGGAGACCTCTGGCAGTGTGTTTCTGGAGACCTCTGCCAGGGTGTTGCTGGAGACCTCTAGCTGCCAGTGTGTTGCTGGAGACCCCTGCCAGTGTGTTGCGGTAGATCCCTGCCAGTGTGTTGCTGGAGACCCCTGCCAGTGTGTTGCTGGAGACCTCTGCCAGTGTGTTGCTGGAGACCTCTGCCAGTGTGTTGCGGGAGACCTCTGCAAGTGTGTTGCTGGAGACCTTTGCCAGTGTGTTGCTGGAGACGTCTGCCAGTGTGTTGCTGGAGACCTCTGCCAATGTGTTGCTGGAGACCCCTGCCAGTGTGTTGCTGGAGACCTTTGCCAGTGTGTTACTGGAGACCTCTGTCAGTGTGTTGCTGGAGACCCCTGCCAGTGTGTTGCTGGAGACCCCTGCCAGTGTGTTGCTGGAGACCCCTGCCAGTGTGTTGCTGGAGACCCCTGCCAGTGTGTTGCTGGAGACCCCTGCCAGTGTGTTGCGGTAGATCCCTGCCAGTGTGTTGCTGGAGACCTCTGCCAGTGTGTTGCCGGAGACCTCTGCCAGTGTGTTGCTGTAGACCTCTGCCAGTGTGTTGCCGGAGACCTCTGCCAGTGTGTTGCTGGAGACCTCTGCCAGTGTGTTGCTGGAGACCTCTGCCAGTGTGTTGCGGTAGATCCCTGCCAGTGTGTTGCTGGAGACCTCTGCCAGTGTGTTGCTGGAGACCCCTGCAAGTGTGTTGCTGGAGACCCCTGCCAGTGTGTTGCGGTAGATCCCTGCCAGTGTGTTGCTGGAGACCTCTGCCAGTGTGTTGCTGGAGACCTCTGCCAGTGTGTTGCTGGAAACCCCTGCCAGTGTGTTGCTGGAGACCCCTGCCAGTGTGTTGCTGGAGACCTTTGCCAGTACGTTGCTGGATACCCCTGCCAGTGTGTTGCTGGAGACCCCTGCCAGTGTGTTGCTGGAGACCTCTGCCAGTGTGTTGCTGGAGACCCCTGCCAGTGTGTTGCGGTAGATCCCTGCCAGTGTGTTGCTGGAGACCTCTGCCAGTGTGTTGCTGGAGACCTCTGCCAGTGTGTTGCTGGAAACCCCTGCCAGTGTGTTGCTGGAGACCCCTGCCAGTGTGTTGCTGGAGACCTTTGCCAGTACGTTGCTGGATACCCCTGCCAGTGTGTTGCTGGAGACCCCTGCCAGTGTGTTGCTGGAGACCTCTGCCAGTGTGTTGCTGGAGACCCCTGCCAGCGTGTTGCTGGAGACCCCTGCCAGGGTGCTGCTGGAGACCTCTGCCAGTGTGTTGCCGGAGACCTCTGCCAGTGTGTTGCTGGAGACCTGTGCCAGTGTGTTGCTGGAGACCCCTGCCAGTGTGTTGCTGGAGACCTCTGCCAGTGTGTTGCCGGAGACGTCTGCCAGTGTGTTGCTGGAGACCTGTGCCAGTGTGTTGCTGGAGACCTCTGGCAGTGTGTTTCTGGAGACCTCTGCCAGGGTGTTGCTGGAGACCTCTAGCTGCCAGTGTGTTGCTGGAGACCCCTGCCAGTGTGTTGCGGTAGATCCCTGCCAGTGTGTTGCTGGAGACCCCTGCCAGTGTGTTGCTGGAGACCCCTGCCAGTGTGTTGCTGGAGACCTCTGCCAGTGTGTTGCTGGAGACCTCTGCCAGTGTGTTGCTTGAGACCTCTGCCAGTGTGTTGCGGGAGACCTCTGCAAGTGTGTTGCTGGAGACCTGTGCCAGTGTGTTGCTGGAGACCCCTGCCAGTGTGGTGCTGGAGACCCCTGCCAGTGTGTTGCTGGAGACTTCTCTGCCAGTGTGTTGCTGGAGACCTCTGCCAGGGTGTTGCTGGAGACCCCTGCCAGTGTGTTGCTGGAGACCTCTGCCAGTGTGTTGCTGGAGACCTCTGCCAGTGTGTTGCTGGAGACCTCTGCAAGTGTGTTGCTGGAGACCTCTGCCAGTGTGTTGCTGGAGACCTCTGCCAGTGTGTTACTGGAGACCTCTGCCAGTGTGTTGCTGGAGACCCCTGCCAGTGTGTTGCTGGAGACCCCTGCCAGTGTGTTGCTGGAGACCTCTGCCAGTGTGTTACTGGAGACCTCTGCCTGTGTGTTGCTGGAGACCCCTGCCAGTGTGTTGCGGTAGATCCCTGCCAGTGTGTTGCTGGAGACCCCTGCCAGTGTGTTGCTGGAGACCTCTGCCAGTGTCTTGCTGGAGACCTCTGCCAGTGTGTTGCTGGAGACCTGTGCCAGTGTGTTGCTGGAGACCCCTGCCAGTGTGTTGCTGGAGACCCCTGCCAGTGTGTTGCTGGAGACCTCTGCCAGTGTGTTGCTGGAGACCTCTGCCAGGGTGTTGCTGGAGACCCCTGCCAGTGTGTTGCTGGAGACCTCTGCCAGTGTGTTGCTGGAGACCTCTGCCAGTGTGTTGCTGGAGACCCCTGCCAGTGTGTTACTGGAGACCCCTACCAGTGTGTTGCTGGAGACCTCTGCCAGTGTGTTGCTGGAGACCTCTGCCAGTGTGTTGCTGGAGACCTCTGCCAGTGTGTTGCTGGAGACCTCTGCCAGTGTGTTACTGGAGACCTCTGCCAGTGTGTTGCTGGAGACCTCTGCAAGTGTGTTGCTGGAGACCCCTGCCAGGGTGGTGCCGGAGACCTCTGCAAGTGTGTTGCTGGAGACCTCTGCAAGTGTGTTGCCGGAGACCTCTACCAGTGTGTTGCTGGAGACCTCTGCCAGTGTGTTGCTGGAGACCTCTGCCAGTGTGTTGTTGGAGACTCCTGCCAGTGTGTTGCTGGAGACCCCTGCCAGTGTGTTGCTGGAGACCTTTGCCAGTGTGTTACTGGAGACCTCTGTCAGTGTGTTGCTGGAGACCCCTGCCAGTGTGTTGCTGGAGACCCCTGCCAGTGTGTTGCTGGAGACCCCTGCCAGTGTGTTGCTGGAGACCCCTGCCAGTGTGTTGCTGGAGACCCCTGCCAGTGTGTTGCGGTAGATCCCTGCCAGTGTGTTGCTGGAGACCTCTGCCAGTGTGTTGCCGGAGACCTCTGCCAGTGTGTTGCTGGAGACCTCTGCCAGTGTGTTGCCGGAGACCTCTGCCAGTGTGTTGCTGGAGACCTCTGCCAGTGTGTTGCTGGAGACCTCTGCCAGTGTGTTGCGGTAGATCCCTGCCAGTGTGTTGCTGGAGACCTCTGCCAGTGTGTTGCTGGAGACCTCTGCCAGTGTGTTGCTGGAAACCCCTGCCAGTGTGTTGCTGGAGACCCCTGCCAGTGTGTTGCTGGAGACCTCTGCCAGTGTGTTGCTGGAGACCCCTGCCAGTGTGTTGCTGGAGACCCCTGCCAGTGTGTTGCTGGAGACCTTTGCCAGTACGTTGCTGGAGCCCTCTGCCAGTGTGTTGCCGGAGACCTCTGCCAGTGTGTTGCTGGAGACCTCTGCCAGTGTGTTGCTGGAGACCCCTGCCAGTGTGTTGCTGGAGACCTCTGCCAGTGTGTTGCCGGAGACGTCTGCCAGTGTGTTGCTGGAGACCTGTGCCAGTGTGTTGCTGGAGACCTCTGGCAGTGTGTTTCTGGAGACCTCTGCCAGGGTGTTGCTGGAGACCTCTAGCTGCCAGTGTGTTGCTGGAGACCCCTGCCAGTGTGTTGCGGTAGATCCCTGCCAGTGTGTTGCTGGAGACCCCTGCCAGTGTGTTGCTGGAGACCTCTGCCAGTGTGTTGCTGGAGACCTCTGCCAGTGTGTTGCGGGAGACCTCTGCAAGTGTGTTGCTGGAGACCTGTGCCAGTGTGTTGCTGGAGACCCCTGCCAGTGTGTTGCTGGAGACCTCTGCCAGTGTGTTGCTGGAGACCTCTGCCAGTGTGTTGCCGGAGACCTCTGCCAGTGTGTTGCTGGAGACCTTTGCCAGTGTGTTGCTGGAGACCCCTGCCAGTGTGTTGCTGGAGACCTCTGCCAGTGTGTTGCTGGAGACCCCTGCCAGTGTGTTGCTGGAGACCTCTGCCAGTGTGTTGCTTGAGACCTCTGCCAGTGTGTTGCGGGAGACCTCTGCAAGTGTGTTGCTGGAGACCTGTGCCAGTGTGTTGCTGGAGACCCCTGCCAGTGTGGTGCTGGAGACCCCTGCCAGTGTGTTGCTGGAGACTTCTCTGCCAGTGTGTTGCTGGAGACCTCTGCCAGGGTGTTGCTGGAGACCCCTGCCAGTGTGTTGCTGGAGACCTCTGCCAGTGTGTTGCTGGAGACCTCTGCCAGTGTGTTGCTGGAGACCTCTGCAAGTGTGTTACTGGAGACCTCTGCCAGTGTGTTGCTGGAGACCTCTGCCAGTGTGTTACTGGAGACCTCTGCCAGTGTGTTGCTGGAGACCCCTGCCAGTGTTTTGCTGGAGACCCCTGCCAGTGTGTTGCTGGAGACCTCTGCCAGTGTGTTACTGGAGACCTCTGCCAGTGTGTTGCTGGAGACCCCTGCCAGTGTGTTGCGGTAGATCCCTGCCAGTGTGTTGCTGGAGACCCCTGCCAGTGTGTTGCTGGAGACCTCTGCCAGTGTGTTGCTGGAGACCTCTGCCAGTGTGTTGCGGGAGACCTCTGCCAGTGTGTTGCTGGAGACCTGTGCCAGTGTGTTGCTGGAGACCCCTGCCAGTGTGTTGCTGGAGACCCCTGCCAGTGTGTTGCTGGAGACCTCTGCCAGTGTGTTGCTGGAGACCTCTGCCAGTGTGTTGCTGGAGACCTCTGCCAGTGTGTTGCTGGAGACCTCTGCCAGTGTGTTACTTTAGACCTCTGCCAGTGTGTTGCTGGAGACCTCTGCAAGTGTGTTGCTGGAGACCCCTGCCAGGGTGGTGCCGGAGACCTCTGCAAGTGTGTTGCTGGAGACCTCTGCAAGTGTGTTGCCGGAGACCTCTACCAGTGTGTTGCTGGAGACCTCTGCCAGTGTGTTGCTGGAGACCTCTGCCAGTGTGTTGCTGTTGAGTAGAAGTGGTATTTTGGGCACCATGGCGATACGGTAGAGGACTGGCCCATAATTTACTGAGAAATGTGGACTCGCCGTCGTGAGGACCAAAGAAGATAGATTCTAGGAGGGAACTTTGAATACTCACCTAATTGTGCTTGCGGGGGTTGAGCTTCGGTTCAGTGGTCCCACCTTTAAACCGTCATTCTACTGGTTTAGATTCCTGACCTTCTCGACCTCTATCATATCTACCTTTGAGAGTGTGTATGGAGTCTGCCTCCAACACATCACTTCCTGATGCATTCCATTTACTAACAACTCTGACACTGAAAAAAGTTCTTTGCAAAGTCTCTGTGGTTTATTTGGGTACTCAGCTTCCACCTGTACTTACCTAGTTGTACTCACCTAGTTGTGTTTGCGGGGGTTAAGCTCTGGGTCTTTGGTCCTGCCTCTCAACTGTCAATCAACTGGTGTACAGATTCATGAGCCGATTGGGCTCTATCATATCTATATTTGAAACTGTGTATGGAGTCTGCCTCCACCACAACACTACTTAATGCATTCCATTTGTTAACTACCCTGACACTGAAAAAATTATCTCTAACGTCTCTGTGGCTCATCTGGGTACTAAGTTTCCACCTGTGTCCCTTTGTTCGAGTTCCACCCGCGCTAAAGAGTTTGTCTTTGTCCACCCTGTCAATTCCCCTGATAATTTTGTAGGTGGTTATCATGTCTCCCCTTACTCTTCTGTTTTCCAGGGTTGTGAGGTTCAGCTCCCTTAACCTTTCCTCGTAACTCAGTCCTCTCAGTTCCGGGACCAGTCTTGTGGCATACCTCTGAATCTTCTCTAACTTCGTCTTGTGTTTAACTAGGTATGTACTCCAGGCTGGAGCTGCAAATTACAGGATTGGTCTTACATAAGTGGTATACAGAGTCCTGAACGATTCCTTACACAAGTTCGTAAAGGCAGGTCTTATATTGGCCAGTCTTGCATACGCCGCTGATGATATCCTTTTGATGTGGGCCTCCGCGGACAGGTTCGGTGTGATATCGACCCCCAGATCTTTCTCTCTATTTGACTCTTGCAGGATTTCACCTCCCAGATGGTACCTTGTGTTCAGCCTTTTGCTCCCTTCGCCTAATTTTACTGCTTTACGCTTTCCTGAGTTGAACTTTAGCAGTCATTTTCTAGACCATTCCTCCAAGTTGTCCAGGTCGTCCTGTAGTCTCTGTCTATCTTCATCTGTTTTGATTCTTCTCATAATTTTTGCATCATCAGCAATCATTGAGAGGAATGAGTCTATACCCTCTGGAAGGTCGTTTACATATACTAGAAACAGGATGGGTCTGAGTACAGAGCCCTGTGGAACCCCGCTGGTGACATCTCGCCACTCTGATGCCTCCCCCCTCACCGTTACTCGCTGTTTCCTATTGCTTAGATACTCCCTTAGCCACTGGAGCACCTTACCTTTTACTCCTGCCTGCTGCTCCAACTTTTGTAACGGCCTTTTGTGAGGTACTGTGTCAAAGGCTTTCTGACAGTCCAAGAAAATGCAGTCTGCCCACCCTACTCTTTCCTGCCTAATTTGTGTTGCTTGGTCATAAAATTCTATTAGGCCCGTGAGGCACGATTTACCATCTCTGAACCCATGCTGGTGGTGTGAAAACAAAGCTGTTTCCCTCCAGATGCTCTACGAGCCTTTTCCCTCACAATCTTCTCCATCACCTTGCATGGTATACAAGTTAGGGAAACTGGCCTGTAGTTCAGTGCCTCTTGCCAATTCACTTCAATTTCTTTCTTTATTATGCACCCCATACCCATCCCGTAGGCGGTGCCTGTCACCCTTTTTGTAAACTGGGACTACATTAGCTGTCTTCCAGCTTTCCGGAAGGTCTCCCGTTTCCAATGACCTGTTATACACCATAGAGAGAGGCAAACTAATTGCTTCTGGACCTTCTTTTAGAATCCACGGTGAGATTCTCTCAGGCCCAACTACCTTTGATACATTCAGTTCCATCAGATTCCTTTTGACCTCATCACTGGTGAGGTAAATGTCCTCCAAGGTTGTTCGGTTTGCCTCCTTACTTAGTGCAGGGACCTCTCCTTGTTCTGTTGTGAAGACCTCCTGGAATCTCTTGTTGAGTTCTTCACACACCACTTTGTCGTTCTCTGTGTATCTGTTCTACCCTTTTCTCAGTTTCGTTACTTGTTCCTTCACTGCTATTTTCCTCCTGATGTGGCTGTGGAGCAGCTTTTGTTGGGTCTTAGCTTTACTCGCGATGTCATTTTCGTGCTGTCTCTCTGCTTCTCTCCTCACTTTGATGTACTCATTTCTGGCCATCTGGCATTTCTCCCTGCTCTCTGGCGTTCTGTTGTTCCTGTAGTTTCGCCATGTTCTTTTACTCAATTGCTTTGCTGCCGCACATTCCTGGCTGAACCACGGATTCTTCTGTTGCTTTTCATTTTTCACTTTTTGGACTGGGATAAACCTGTCTGCAGCCTCCTGACACTTCTGAGTGACATAATCCATTATATCCTGTACAGTCTTTTCCCTGAGTTCTATTTCCCATGGTATTCCCATTAGGAAGTTCCTCATCTCGTCATATTTTCCTCTTTGGTAATTTAGTCTTTTTCCTTCCAATCCCATCCTTGCATAGGTTATCCCTACTTCCACCACATACTCAAATATTAATACACTGTGGTCACTCATTCTTATGGGGCTTCATATTTGACTTCCCTTATTTCTGAGTCATTTAAGGTGAATGTCAGGTCGAGTCTAGCTGGTTCGTCATTTCCTTTCATTCTTGTGGGTCCCTTGACATGTTGGCTCAGTAAGTTCCTTGTACTCACTTCCAAAGGTTTAGATCTCCATGTGTCTTCACCTCCATGTGGGTCCCCATTCTCCCAGTCTATCTTTCCATGGTTGAAATCGCCCATGCTTAAGAATCTGGATCCATTCCTGCAAGCAACTGAAGCTGCTCTCTCTATTATGTTAATGGTAGCCATGTTGTTTTTGTCGAACTCTTGTCTGGGTCTTCTGTCATTTAATGGAGGGTTGTAAATGACTGCCACTATTATCTTATGTCCACCCATTGTCATAGTTCCTGTTATGTAATCTCTGAATTCGTCGCAGCCTGGAATTTCCATCTCTTCAAAGCTCCAGTCCATCCTTATCAGCAGAGCCACTCCTCCTCTCCCATCTCTCTCTTTCCTTACTTTATAAAAGTCCTTTGGAAACACAGCATTTGTTATGACTCCTGACAATTTTGTTTCTGTGAGTCCTATTACATCTGGGTTTACTTCCTGCACCCTTTCTGCCAGTTCACTTGCTTTGTTGGTAATCACATCGATGTTTGAGTACATTATCTTGATTCTCATTTTCCTATATCCATTTTCACCCACCCTCCCCACTATTGCAGGAAGCTGTTCCATGGGCATTGCTGCTTGGGTAGGCTCATCCTCCAGTGGGGTAGTTACCAGGGGTCCTGAGGGAGGTGGGGGTGGGGGAGGGGGAGGGAGGGGAAGGGGGAAGATGGCTTAGAACTGGGGTGGGGGATGGAGGACTTAGTTCGTGTCTGGGCCGGCTTGGGGCAGGAGGAACACCAAGGGGTGGTAAGGAAGGGGGTACTCGGGGTAGGGAGGGAGGGTGGAATGGTGGAACTCCCCACCTATAGGGTGGTGAGTTGGGATGTTGCAGTCCCCTCTGGGGTTCCCGAGGTGCTGGGTTGGGGTTCCACACTCCCCACTGGGATTGCTGGGTTGAGTGTTGAGGTTCCCTGGCTCCCTTCCTTCTGCCTGCGCCTTTTCCGTGCATCTGCTGCCTGTATTATCTCTTTCCTGGTCATGTCCCTCTGAAGGAATACCTGTCTGTAATTCGTTACATATTTCAGTTTGCTATTTTTTGCTACTCGTTTTTGAGCACTACTTTGATGAACCGGTCTTTGTCTTTGTTGTACTGGCCAATCCCGGAAAAACTTTTCTATGTCAGTTTCAGCCCCTTCCATACCTATCTCCTTTAGTATCCCTGCCACTGTAGCTTTGTCCTTAGACCTCTATTCTTCCCTTGTGGAACCCTCTTGTTCCTTAACACCTATCACTACTACAGCTCTTTTCCTTTCCAGTAACTGGCTCGTGCATCTAGCTGCCTCCTGTGAGGTTACTGCTTTTATTACAGCTTCCTTGACTGTGGCCATTGCTCCTGGGCTCTTCAACATTTCAGCAAAGGTGGCACCCATTGTAGGAGTCCCTGCCATTGCTGCATCTCCTGGTGCCTGGGGGTTGGTCCCCTGGGCCACAATCTGAGGAGATCCTGTTTTTAGGTTTGTTATCTCCTCTTGCGCTGCCTTTAGTTCAATCTGCACTTTATTTATGAGTCCTCTCATGTCTTTCATTTCCTCAGTGATTTTCCTCTATGCGCGAACAGTCATCTCCATGTATGACTCGTCCTGTTCCTCTCCTCCACCTGTGTTCTGTTTTCTTACCATCCAGCTTGATTCCTTTTCTTTTCCCTAGCGTTTGTTAGTCTACACTAACCCCAGTGTGTGTGTGTGTGTGTGTGTGTGTGTGTGTGTGTGCGTGTGTGTGTGTGTGTGTGTGTGTGTGTGTGTGTGTGTGTGTGTGTGTGTGTGTGTGTGTGTGTGTGTGTGTGTGTGTGTGTGTGTGTGTGTGTGTGTGTGTGTGTGTGTGTACTCACCTAATTGTACTCACCTAATTGTGCTTGCGGGGGTTGAGCTCTGGCTCTTTGGTCCCGCCTCTCAACCGTCAATCAACTGGTGTACAGATTCCTGAGCCTACTGGGCTCTATCATATCTACATTTGAAACTGTGTATGGAGTCAGCCTCCACCACATCACTTCCTAATGCATTCCATTTACTAACTACTCTGACACTGAAAAAGTTCTTTCTAACGTCTCTGTGGCTCATTTGGGTACTCAGCTTCCACTTGTGTCCCCTTGTTCGCGTCCCTCCAGTGTTGAATAGTTCATCCTTGTTTACCCGGTCGATTCCCCTGAGGATTTTGTAGGTTGTGATCATGTCCCCCCTTACTCTTCTGTCTTCCAGTGTCGTAAGGTGCATTTCCCGCAGCCTTTCCTCATAACTCATGCCTCTTAGTTCTGGGACTAGTCTAGCAGCATACCTTTGGACTTTTTCCAGCTTCGTCTTGTGCTTGACAAGGTATGGGCTCCATGCTGGGGCCGCATACTCCAGGATTGGTCTTACATATGTGGTGTACAAGATTCTGAATGATTCCTTACACAGGTTCCTGAACGCCGTTCTGATGTTAGCCAGCCTCGCATATGCCGCAGACGTTATTCTCTTTATGTGGGCTTCAGGAGACAGGTTTGGTGTGATATCAACTCCTAGATCTTTCTCTCTGTCTGTTTCATTAAGTACTTCATCTCCTATTCTGTATCCTGTGCCTGGCCTCCTGTTTCCACTGCCTAGTTTCATTACTTTGCATTTACTCGGGTTGAACTTCAACAGCCATTTGTTGGACCATTCACTCAGTCTATCCAAGTCATCTTGTAGCCTCCTACTATCATCCTCTGTTTCAATCCTCCTCATAATTTTTGCATCGTCGGCAAACATTAAGAGGAACGAATCTATACCCTCTGGGAGATCATTTACATATACCAGAAACAGTACAGGTCCAAGGACTGACCCCTGCGGGACTTCACTTGTGACGTCTCGCCAATCTGAGACCTCACCCCTCACACAGACTCGTTGTCTCCTGTTGCTTAGGTACTCCTCTATCCACCGGAGTACCTTCCCTCTCACTCCAGCCTGCATCTCCAACTTTCGCACTAGCCTCTTGTGTAGCACTGTATTAAAGGCTTTCTGACAATCCAAAAATATGCAGTCTGCCCACCCTTCTCTTTCTTGCCTTATTTTTGTTGCCTGGTCGTAGAATTCAAGTAACCCTGTGAGGCAGGACCTGCCATCCCTGAACCCATGTTGATGCTGTGTTACAAAGTTCCTTCGCTCCAGATGCTCCACTAGTTTTTTTCGCATAATCTTCTCCATCAGCTTGCATGGTATGCAGGTTAGGGACACTGGCCTGTAGTTCAGTGCCTCCTGTCTCTCCCCTTTCTTGTATATCGGGACTATGTTAGCTGCTTTCCAAATATCTGGCAGTTCCCCTGTTGCCAGTGATTTGTTATACACTATGGAGAGTGGTAGGCACAGTTCTCTTGCTCCTTCCTTTAGAACCCAAGGGGAGATTCCATCTGGGCCTATAGCCTTCGTCACGTCCAACTCTAGTAAACACTTCCTTACTTCCCCACTGGTAATCTCAAACTCTTCCAGTAGTTCCTGGTTAGCTATTCCCTCACTTACCTCTGGAATTTCTCCTTGCTCTAAGGTGAAGACCTCCTGGAATTTCTTATTCAATTCCTCACACACTTCCTTGTCATTTGTAGTGAATCTTTCCGCCCCTATCCTTAATCTCATAACCTGTTCCTTTACTGTTGTTTTTCTCCTAATGTGGCTATGCAACAATTTAGGCTGAGTCTTTGCCTTGCTTCCGATGTCATTTTCGTATTGTCTTTCTGCCTCTCTTCTCATCCTGACATATTCATTCCTGGCATTCTGGTATCTTTCTCTGCTCTCCAGCGTCCTGTTATTCCTATAGTTTCTCCATGCCTTTTTACTTTGCTGCTTAGCTAGCCTACATCTCTGATTAAACCATGGGTTTCTCATCTTCATTTCTCTGTTTTCCTTTTGGACTGGGACAAACTTGTTTGCTGCGTCCTTGCACTTCTGCGTGATGTAATCCATCATATCTTGGGCCGTCTTTCCCCTGAGCTCTGTTTCCCATGCTATATCTGTTAGGAATTTTCTTATCCCCTCATAGTTTCCCTTTCGGTATGCTAACCTTTTGGTTTCGGTATCCCTCCTCGAGTTCAATAACCCTTCTTCAATCAAGTACTCAAACACCAGTACACTGTGGTCGCTCATTCCTACTGGGTCCTCAAAACCGATTTCTCTTATGTCGGAGTCGTTCAGAGTGAAGACTAGGTCGAGTCTCGCTGGTTCGTCATTGCCTCTCATCCTTGTGGGTTCTCCGACATGCTGGGTTAAAAAGTTGCTTGTCACCACCTCCAATAGTTTAGCTCTCCACGTATCCTCGCCTCCATGCGGTTCCTTGTTCTCCCAGTCAATCTTTCCGTGATTGAAGTCGCCCATGATGAGCAGATGGGATCTATTTCTACAGGCAGCAGAGGCTGCCCTCTCAATTATAGTGTTAACTGCCTTGTTGTTTTCATACTCTTGACTGGGTCTCCTGTCATTTGGAGGAGGGTTGTATA
Source organism: Procambarus clarkii (assembly GCF_040958095.1). Classification (NCBI taxonomy): domain Eukaryota; kingdom Metazoa; phylum Arthropoda; class Malacostraca; order Decapoda; family Cambaridae; genus Procambarus; species Procambarus clarkii. Next base: position 50,628,606 of record NC_091156.1, read on the forward strand.
TTACTGCTACTACTATTCTTGGTCCTCCCATTGTCATGGTGCCTGCTATGTAGTCTCTGAACTCCTCACAGCCCGGGATGGTCATCTCCTTAAAACTCCATTCCCTTCTCATGAGTAGGGCCACTCCGCCTCCTCCCCTACCTTCCCTCTCTTTCCTTATTACTGTGTACTCCTGGGGAAACACGGCATTCGTTATGATTCCAGAGAGTTTTTTTCAGTGAGTCCGATTACATCTGGGTTAACTTCTTGTGCTCTTTCCCTTAGTTCACTTGTCTTGCTTGTGATCCCATCAATGTTCGAGTACATCACCCTGAAACTGACTCTCTTCTGCTTCTTTTCTGGGGGGGACCTTTGAGATCTGGGGTGAGTGGGAGCTGGGGGGACCTGGCACGGGGAGATTGGTGGAGGAGGGAGGGCTTGGGGAGGTGGGGAAGAGGGGGAGGGTACAAGGGGTGGATAAGAGGGGAGGGTACAGGGGGTGGATAAGAGGGGGAGGGTACAGGGGGTGGGTAAGAGGGGGAGGGTACAGGGGGTGGGTAAGAGGGGGAGGGTACAGGGGGTGGGTAAGAGAGGGAGGGTTGGGGAAGCATGGGGGGAGGAGAGGCTGTGGGGGATAGGGGAGATGGGGAGGCTTGGGGGGAGAGAAAAGGGTGGAGGGCTTGGGGGGCTTGGGGGAAAAGGGAGGGCTGAGGTGGGTGAGGAAGAGGGGAGGGTTTAGGGGAGTGGGGGAGAGGGGAAGACTTAGGTGGGGTGGGGGAGAGTGGGGGGCTTAGGGGGGAGGGGGGGAAGGGAGGGCATGGGGGTGGGAGAGACGGGAAGGCATGTTGGAGAAGGGAGAAGGGAGGGGATGGGGGAGAAGGGAGGTCCTGGGGAGAGGGGTGAGGGTGAGAAGGGGGGTGAGTGGGAGGAGGGGGGTGGGTGGGGGAAGGGTGCCCTAGGTGGGTACTTAGTGGGGGGCTGACAGGGGATGGGGCAGGTTGGGTGTCTGTTGGGTAGAATGTGGGGGTGGTGCCCCAATCCCTGTGATTGTTGCACTGTTTGAGGAGGGTTCTCCACTTCCCTCTGGGATTGTAGGGTTCTGGGTTGTGGTACTCTGATTTTCTTCTCTCTCCCTGCACTCCTTCCTCGTGTCTGCTGTCCGTATTCTCTCTTTCCTTGTCATATCCCTCTGCAGGAATATTTTTTTGAACTTCTCTACACCTGCTAGACAGCACTTCCTTGCTAACAGTTCCTCTTTCGCAATTTCGCTCATGAAAACCACCTTTATCATTCGGTCTCTGTCCTTGTTGTACTTTCCAAGCCTGAAAACCTTTTCAACATTTCGCTCAGCTCCCTCCATCCTTACCTCTTTAAGGATCTCTTTAATCATGTTTTTGTCCTTGTCTCTCCGCTCCTTTGGTCTGGTCCCTGTTTACTCTTTAATGCCTGCTACTACTACTGCTCTATTTCTCTCTATCAGCTGGCTAGTACATCTAGCTGCTTCCTGAGAGGAAGCCACTTCCATGACAACTTCCTTAACTGCAGACCTAGCTTCAGGGCTCTTTTTAAGCATTTCAGCAAATGAGATCTGGGTTGTGGTGGTCCCCTCCACAGTAGCATTCCCATCTCCCTGGGGTACGGTTTGTGCCTGGTATTGTGGAAGAGTCTCCTTTAGGTATCTTATCTCCTCCTTTGCTGTTGTGTGTGTGTGTGTGTGTGTGTGTGTGTGTGTGTGTGTGTGTGTGTGTGTGTGTGTGTGTGTGTGTGTGTGTGTGTGTGTGTGTGTGTGTGTGTGTGTGTGTGTGTGTGTGTGTGTGTGTCTGTACTCACCTATTTGTACTCACCTATTTGTGCTTGCAGGGGTTGAGCTTTGGCTCTTTGGTCCCGCCTCTCAACTGTCAATCAACTGGTGTACAGATTTCTGAACCTACTGGGCTCTATCATATATACATTTAAAACTGTGTATGGAGTCAGCCTCCACCACATCACTGCCTAATGCATTCCATCTGTTAACTACTCTGACACTGAAAAAGTTTCTTCTAACGTCCCTGTAGCTCATGTGGGTACTCAGTTTCCACCTGTGTCCCCTTGTTCGCGTCCCGCCAGTGTTGAATAGTTTATCCTTGTTTACCCGGTCGATTCCCCTGAGGATTTTGTAGGTTGTGATCATGTCTCCCCTTACTCTTCTGTCTTCCAGTGTCGTAAGGTGCATTTCCCGCAGTCTTTCCTCGTTACTCATGCCTCTTAGTTCTGGGACTAGTCTAGTGGCACACCTCTGAACTTTCTCCAGCTTTGTCTTGTGCTTGACAAGGTGCGGGCTCCATGCTGGGGCCGCATACTCCAGGATAGGTCTTACATATGTGGTGTACAAGATTCTTAATGATTCCTTACACAGGCTTCTGAACGCTGTTAAGGAACTAAAAAAGTTTTTTCTAATATCTCTGTGGCTCATTTGGGCACTCAGTTTCCACCTGTGTCCCCTAGTGCGTGTGCCCCTTGTGTTAAATAGACTGTCTTTATCTACCCTATCAATTCCCTTGAGAATCTTGAATGTGGTGATCACGTCCTCCCTAATTCTTCTGTCTTCCAGCGAAGTGAGGTTTAATTCCCGTAGTCTCTCCTCGTATCACTTACCTCTCAGCTCGGGTACTAGTCTGGTGGCAAACCTTTGAACCTTTTCCAGTTTGGTCTTATCCTTGACTAGATATGGATTCCATGCTAGGGCTGCATACTCCAGGATTGGCCTGACATATGTGGTATACAAAGTTCTGAATGATTTCTTACACAAGTTTCTGAATGCCGTTCTTATGGTGGCCAGCCTGGCATATGCCGCTGATGTTATCCTCTTGATATGTGCTGCAGGAGACAGGTCTGGCGTGATATCAACCCCCAAGTCTTTTTTTTCTCTGACTCTTGAAGTATTTTCTCTCCCAGATGATACCTTGTATCTGGCCTCCTGCTCCCTACACCTATCTTCATTACATTACATTTGCTTGGGTTAAACTCTAATAACCATTTGTTTGTCCATTCCTTCAGCTTGTCTAGGTCTTCTTGAAGCCTCAAGCAGTCCTCCTCTGTGTGTGTGTGTGTGTGTGTTTTTGCGTGTGCGTGCGAGTGTGCGTGCGTTCGTGCGTGCGTGTTACGAGGGTCCTGTAAAAATGTCAACCTATACCCAAATGAGCCACTTTGAGATTTTAAATGTATATAATTTACTGAACAAGAATTTGATAATATTTTACCTCCCTTTGTACACCTGAATAATTGACCAGAGAGGGGTACCTATCAGTCAGCCTCCCCCGCGCAAAACCAAGAGAATAATTACGATGGCTGGATGATGAAGTGATTCGTCGTCGCATCCCACGTGGTGATTCACTAATCCAGTACATTGATGACGCCGGTTCTTCTCTATCTAACACAAAGCTCTGGAGTCAGTCATGGTATCGGTGTGTCTGTTTTGTTACAGTTTACCAATTTACTGTACCACTGATTACTGGACCCAATATGAAAACAAAGCCTCGTGGCCCCTCCCACGTGGCCTTTCTGGTAAATTCACGGTTCAACACAAAGTACTAGTGATAGCACAGTATTTTTCTTTCCTATTCGTGGCGGTTATACACTTTGTGACACCCCTAGATCTGTGATCTGTCTCTGTGGCCTTAATTAGCCCAAAAATATATGCGTTTACCGTAAAGTACGACCCTGTGACCCTCCCTCGATGGCTAGCTCGACTTGACTGTGTGTGTGTGTGTGTGTGTGTAATTACCTAAGTGTAGTTACAGGAAGAGAGCTACGCTCGTGGTGTCCCGTCTTCCCAGCACTCTTCGTCATATAACGCTTTGAAACTACTGACGGTCTTGGCCTCCACCACCTTCTCACCTAACTTGTCTACCACTCTGTTTGCGAAAGTGAATTTTCTTATATTTCTTCGGCATCTGTGTTTAGTTAGTTTATATCTATGACCTCTTGTTCTTGAAGTTCCAGGTCTCAGGAAAACTTCCCTGTCGATTTTATCAATTCCTGTTACTATTTTGTATGTAGTGATCATATCACCTCTTTTTCTTTTGTCTTCAGTTTTGGCATATTTAATGCCTCTAACCTCTCCTCGTAGCTCTTGCCCTTCAGTTCTGGGAGCCACTTAGTAGCGTGTCTTTGCACCTTTTCCAGTTTGTTGATGTGCTTCTTAAGATATGGGCACCACACAACCGCTGCATATTCTAGCTTCGGCCTAACAAAAGTCGTGAACAATTTCTTTAGTATATCGCCATCCATGTATTTAAAAGCAATTCTGAAGTTAGAAAGCGTGGCATAGGCTCCTCGCACATATTCTTTATGTGGTCCTCAGGTGACAGTTTTCTATCTAGAACCATCCCTAGATCTCTTTCTTCATCAGAATTCTTTAAAGATTTCTCACATAATATATAGGTTGTGTGGGGTCTATGTTCTCCTAACGTTCCATAACATGGCATTTATTAACATTAAATTCCATTTGCCGAGTGGTGCTCCATATACTTATTTTGTCCAGGTCATCCTGAGAGGCATGACAATCATCTAAGTTTCTTATCCTTCCTATTATCTTAGCATCATCAGCAAACATGTTCATATAATTCTGTATACCAACTGGTAGATCATTTATGTAGACAATAAACATCACTGGTGCAAGAACTGAACCCTGTGGTACTCCACTTGTGACATTTCTCCAGTCCGATACATTGCCTCTGATCACTGCCCTCATTTTTCTATCAGTCAGAAAATTTTTCATCCATGTTAGAAGCTTACCTGTCACCCCTCCAATATTTTCCAGTTTCCAGAGCAACCTCTTATGTGGAACTCTGTTGATAGCCTTTTTTAGGTCCAGATAGATGCAGTCAACCCAACCATCTCTTTCCTGTAATATCCCTGTTGCTCTATCATAGAAACTGTGTAAATTCGATACACAGGATCTTCCAGATCGAAAACCATACTGTCTGTCTGATATTATATCATTTCTCTCCAGGTGTTCTACCCATTTAGTTTTAATTATTTTTTCCAATATTTTGACTATTACACATGTCAATGATACCGGTCTATAATTAAGGGGGTCTTCCCTGCTTCCACTTTTGTTGATTGGAACTATGTTAGCCTTTTTCCACACGTCAGCTACAACTCCTGTAAACAGGGATGCCTGAAAAATCAGTTGAAGAGGAATGCTTAGCTCAGGTGCACATTCTCTCAGAACCCATGGTGAAACTCCATCTGGACCAACTGCCTTGTTCTTATTTAGCTCCTTGAGCATTTTTTCCACTTCATCTCTAGACACCTCTATGTGCTCTATGTTGTTCTCTGGAATTCTTATTGTATCTGGTTCCCTGAAGATTTCATTTTGTACAAACACATTTTGGAACTTTTCGTTTAATGTTTCACACATTTCCTTTTCATTTTCCGTGAATCTATTTCCCATTTTTAACCTCTGTATATCATCCTTTGCCTGCAATTTGTTGTTTATGAATTTATAGAATAGACCTGGTTCTGTTTTACATTTGTCTGCAATCCCTTTTTTCAAAATTTCTTTCTGCCTCTCTCCTCACTGCCGTGTAGTTGTTTCTCGCATCTTTGTATCGCTGGTATGTTTGGGGGTTTGGCCTCTTCCTGTATTGATTCCATTTTTGTGTCTTTTGGTTTCTGGCTCTCTCGCCTATCGCACTTTCTGTTGAACCAATCCTGTTTCCTAGTTCTGCTTCTCTGTTTTGGTATAAAAAATTTTGTGCCTTTATCATATATTTCACAAAACTTGACATACATCTCATTCACTTCCTTGCCTAGCAACAAGTCTGTCCAATTATATCCACTAAAAAAATTTCTAAGGTTGCCATAATGTCCTTTCCTAAAGTCAGGTTTTTCAATTGCATTAACCTTCATATTTTCTTCCAGATTATAACGCATTGCATACTTTATTCCCAAAAAGACATGGTCAATTTTACCCAAGGGAGGAAGGTACTGAATGTCAAATATTTCTTCCTCCTTCCTGGTAAATATCAAATCTAGCATGGAGGGAACGTCCCCTTCCCTCATTCTCGTAGCTTGTTTAACATGTTGATACAAGAATGTTTCCAGGATTAGGTCTACAAATTTACAGGTCCAGAAATCTTCTGTTTAAGCCTCATATGCTTCCCAGTCTATGGCTTTCAAGTTGAAGTCGCCGACTATCAACAGTCGTGAACTATCGTTATCCGCTCGCGCTATGATCTCTCTCATTATTGTTATAAGACCTTCTCGTTTACTATCTAGCTCCTGCTTTGACCATGTGCTGCTTAGCGGTGGAATATATGCATTTATGATCATCAGTTTATCATCCTCATGGCAGATCTCTAGTGCTATTATGTCAACTTCTTGTGGACTGGCAGTCATTATTTCGTTCACCTTTAGGTGTTCTTTCACCAGCACAGCAACGCCACCGCCTTTCCTAATGTTTCTGTCCCGTCTCCAAACTGAGTAGCCCCTTGGGAATATGACTTCATTTAAAATAACATCTTCAAGTTTTGTCTCCGTGAGTGCAACAATGTCTGGTGTCTGGAGCTGTATTACATCACTTAACTCCAGTATCTTCGATCTTACTCCATCTATGTTGGTGTATGCAATATTCAGGAACTTGTTCCCCCTCTTCTTATTCTTCACTCCCCCTCTCTCTAATGATTTTGTTGGTTTGCCTTTATGTACCACTTTACTGGCCTGCCTACCCCTATCACTTTGTAGAAAAAAGAATTGATTTCTTCTTCGTTCCTGCTCTCATTTAAACGTTTTGCCTCGGCGAGGATCAGTTTCAGCTACTCTCTATCTTCTTTTGAAAGATCTCGTTTTAACGACCACACTTTCCCATCCTCATCACTTTGCAATTTTCTAGCATTCCTTAGTACTTCTTCCATCTGTTTGGCACCATTTAGGGAGATCCTCAAAGGTCGATCTTTCCCTTTTACATATCTGCCTATTCTCTTGTAGTCGCACACATTCTCTATGGTTGTATGACCTTCCACGAGGCTAACAATTTTATCTACTACTTTTGCTTCTTCTACAGCTCTTTCTGACCTAGATGTTATCTCCTCTTCTTTGCAGCCAAAAATATTCATGGGCTTACTCCGATCGACTGTGTTTTGCCCCAACTTCGGGTTAGATGCCAATTCTTTTCTCACTTCTAGCCTAATGTTTGTTTTATCTTGGTTGCTGCAGTGTTTGACTTCCTTTACTGCTTCTTCTATTTTTTCCTTCTCCTTGGCCACTTGTGCATAAGTGAGTTGCATATCTTTCTTGCACTGTTCTATTCCCTGTGTAACTTCCTCCATCTGTGCTGACAAAAGCTGTTTCTCCTGTTGAAATTCCTTACCTAGCCTATTGTAGTCATTTATGTTTAAATTTACTTTAACTTCTTCCAAAGCTATTTTTAAGAGTTTAATTTCTTCTTCCATGGCTTTGCAATTTGTTTCCAATTGAATCTTATCCATGCACAAGTCTTTCACTAAACCCTCAAGACATACAACTTTGCTATTTAAATGGTCATTACTTTCTTTCAATTTACTAATTATTTCTACATGAGAGGTCACTATAGTATCTAATTTTACCAACTTGTTGTATAGACTGGTTATATCAATGCTTTCTTCACTGAATCCAGCAAAATCAAGCTCTGTTTTTTATTTCCTCTTGCCGACGGCCATCTTGAATGTTCTTCTCTGCACTGGAAACACTAGGGCAACTTTTTCTCATCCAATTTTTCACTTCCCTTGGCACATTCCGGTTATCTCACCTATTTTTCAAAAGCACTATATCTTTATGTTCTCTGGGACACCACTCACTATCATCATCCTGTACTACAATACTTAGGATTGTTGAAATTTGCTGGAGCTCCTCTTGTCTACCTCTTGGGAAAGAACTTGGGATAGAAGAATAGTGTGTGTATGTGTGTGTGTGTATGCGTGTGTGTACTCACCTAATTGTGCTTGCGGGGATTGAGCTCTGGCTCTTTGGTCCCGCCTCTCAACCTTCAATCAACAGGTGTACACGTACCTGAGCCTATTGGGCTCTATCATATCTACACTTGAAACTGTGTATGGAGTCAGACTCCACCACATCTCTTCCTAATGCATTCCATTTGTCAACCACTCTGACACTAAAAACGTTCTTTCTAATATCTCTGTGGCTCATTTGGGCACTCAGTTTCCACCTGTGTCCCCTAGTGTGGGTGCCCCTTGTGTTAAATAGCCTGTCTTTATCTACCTATCAATTCCTTTGAGAATCTTGAATGTGGTGATCATGTTCCCCCTAACTCTTCTGTCTTCCAGCGAAGTGAGGTTTAATTCCCGTAGTCTCTCCTCGTAGCTCATTCCTCTCAGCTCGGGTACTAGTCTGGTGGCAAACCTTTGAACCTTTTCCAGTTTAGTCTTGTACTTGACTAGATATGGAATCCATGCTGGGGCTGCATACTCCAGGATTGGCCTGACATATGTAGTATACAAAGTTTTGAATGATTCCTTACCCAAGTTTCTGAATCCCGTTCTTATGTTGGCCAGCCTGGCATATGCCGCTGATGTTATCCTCTTGATATGGGCTGCAGGAGACAAGTCTGGCGTGATATCAACCCCCCAAGTCTTTTTCCTTCTCTGACTCTTGAAGAAATTCATCTCTCAGATGATACTTTGTATCTGTCCTCCTGCTCCTACACCTATCTTTATTACATTACATTTGCTTGGGTTAAACTCTAACAACCATATGTTCGACTATTCCTTCAGCTTGTCTAGGTCTTCTTGAAGCCTCAAGCAGTCTTCCTATGCCTTAATCCTTCTCATAATTTTGGCATCGTCTGCAAACATTTAGAGAAATGAATCTATATCCTCCAGGAGATCATTTATATATATCAGAAACAAGATATGACCGAGTACAGAGCCCTGTGGGACTCCACTGGTGACTTCACGCCAATCTGAGGTCACACCTCTCAACGTAACTCTCTGCTTCCTATTGCTATCCCTTATCCACCGGAGCACCTTACTAGCTACACCTGCCTGTCTCTCCATTTTATGTACCAGCCTCTTGTGCGGTACTGTGTCAAAGGCTTTCCGACAGTCCAAAAAAATGCAGTCCGCCCATCCTTCTCTTTTTTGCTTAATCTTTGTCACCTGGTTGTAGAATTCTATTAAGGCTGTCAGGCAAGATTTACCCTCCCTGAACCCATGATGGCGATTTGTCACGAAGTCTTTTCTCTCCAGATGTGTTAGCATTTTTTTTCTCACGATCTTCTTCATCACCTTGCATGGTATACAAGTCGATGACACTGGCCTGTAGTTCAGTGTCTCTTGCCTGTCCCCCGTTTTGTATATTGGGACCACATTCGCCGTCTTCCATATTTCTGGTAGTTCTCCCATCTCCAGTGACCTACTATACACTATGGAGAGTGGCAAGCAAAGTGCCTCTGCACACTCTTTCAGTACCCATGGCGAAATCCCGTCTGGACCAACAGCCTTTCTAACATCCAGATACAGCAGGTGTCTCTTGACCTCCTCTCTCGTAATTTCGAACCCATCCAAGGCCGCCTGGTTTACTTCTCTTTCTTCTAGCACAGTGACCTCACCATGTTCTGTTGTGAAGACCTCTTGGAACCTCTTGTTGAGTTCATCACACACCTCTTTGTCATTCTCTGTATACCTGTCCTCGCCTGTTCTAAGTTTCACTACCTGTTCTGGTTCACATACTCCATGATGGCGCGGCATACTCTAAGACGGGTCTCACGTAGGCAGTGTAAAGCGCCCTAAAAGCCTCCTCATTTAGGTTTCTGAATGAAGTTCTAATTTTCGCCAGTGTAGAGTACGCTGCTGTCGTAATCCTATTTATATGTGCCTCAGGAGTTAGATTAGGTGTGACATCCACTCCCAGGTCTCTTTCTCGAATCGTTACAGGTAGGCTGTTCCCCTTCATTGCGTACTGTCCCTTTGGTCTCCTATCACCTGATCCCATTTCCATAACTTTGCATTTACTGGTGTTAAACTCCAGTAGCCATTTCCCTGACCATCTCTGCAACCTGCTTAAGTCCTCTTGGAGGATCCTACAATCCTCGTCTGTCACAACTCTTCTCATTAATTTTGCGTCATCCGCAAACATTGACATGTATGATTTCACTCCTGTAAACATATCATTTACGTAAATTAGAAAGAGGATTGGTCCCAGCACCGATCCTTGAGGTACTCCACTTGTTACTGTTCGCCAGTCCGACTTCTCGCCCCTTACCATTACCCTCTGGCTCCTTCCTGTTAGGTAGTTCTTCACCCATACTAGGGCCTTTCCGCTTACTCCTGCCTGCCTCTCAAGTTTGTATAGCAGTCTCATGTGCGGTACTGTATCAAAGGCCTTTTGGCAGTCAAGAAATATGCAGTCTGCCCAGCCTTCTCTGTCCTGCCTTATCCTTGTTACTTTATCATAGAATTCTAAAAGTTTTGTTAGGCATGATTTCCCTGTCCAGAACCCATGTTGGTGCTTGTTTACAAACCCAATGCTCTCCAGGTGCTCAACAAGTCTTAGCCTAATTATTCTTTCAAGTATTTTGCAGGGGATGCTTGGCAGTGATACGGGTCTGTTGTTAAGTGCCTCCTCCCTATCACCTTTCTTGAAAATCGGTACGACATTTGCCTCCTTCCAGGAACTGGGCAATTCTCCCGACATAAGTGACTCATTAAAGATCATTTCCAGAGGCACGCTGAGAGCCTGCGCTGCCTCTTTAAGTATCCACAGTGATACTTTGTCTGGTCCAACAGCTTTATTTGCATCCAGTGTTGTCAACTGTTTCATTACCTCCTCTGCAGTCACCTCTATATCTGATATAGATATATCTAGCTTCTAACAATGGGAGCTGCTCAGGCTCGGTTGTGAACACTCCATGGAATTTTGCATTCAGTACCTCGCAGATTTCCTTGTCGCTTTCTGTATATGCCCCTTCTGTTTTCCTCAGTCTTGTCACTTGGTCATTTACCGACATCTTCCTTCTTATATGGCTATGTAGTAGTTTAGGTTGCTTTTTCGCTTTGACTGCAATATCATTCTCATAATTTCTTTCCGACACTCGTCTTATGTTAATGTAATCATTCCTAGCTCTCTTACATCTAATCCTGTTGTCCTCTGTCCTGTGTCTTCTGTACTTCCTCCACTCCCTCCTGCTTCTCACCTTTGCTTCCTGACACTGTCTATTAAACCATGGGTTATTATATTTCCTCCTGCTTTTTTCCTTTATTGTTGGAATAAATCTCTCTTCAGCCTCCTTGCATTTCAATATGACTTGGTTCATCATACCTTGCACTGTTTTTCCTCTAAGTTCTTCCTCCCACTTCACTTCTCCCAGGTAGTCCCTTATTCTTCTGTAGTCCCCCTTTTCTGTAATCAAATCTCCTTTTCCGGACCTCTTGTCCTTTGGTCACAATTTTAAGCTCCATCATGTAGTCAAAGACTAGGACACAATGGTCACTGACTCCTAGTGGTATTTCATGTTCCAACTGCTCGATGTCTTCTACATTCTGGGTGAAAATGAGATCTAATAGGCTGGGCGTATCCCCTCCTCTTTCCCTAGTATCTTCCTTCACATGCTGTGTTAGGAAATTCCTGTCAATAACGTCTACCAGCTTCGCTCCCCAGGTCTCCTCCCCGCCATGGGGATTCCTCGTTTCCCAATCTATCTCTCCGTGATTTAGGTCCCCCATGACCAGCAGCTTCGCTCTCATTCTATGCGCTATAGTTGCTGCCCTCTGCAGTTCATCTATACATGTCTTGTTGCTGTCCTCGTACTCCTGCCTGGGCCTTCTACTGTTTGGTGGGGGATTGTAGAGTATCAAGATTACAATCTTCTTCCCATCCACTGTCAGAGTTCCATGTATGAAGCTTGTGCTTTCATTGGTACCCGGATTTTCCAGCTCATCAAACTTCCATTTCCGCTTTATTAGTAGTGCCACTCCTCCTCCCTGTCTCTGTGTCCTTTCTTTTCTTATCACCTGGTACCCCTCTGGAAAGATTGCATCTGAGATCATGGCATTTATTTTAGTTTCCACTATTGCCACTATGTCTGGGACTGCCTCACTAACTATTTCTTTTATCTCTTCTGCTTTATTGGCTACCCCATCAGCATTGGTGTACCAAACCTTGAGACTCTTCTTGGAAACTCGAGTGTCAGAGTTCCCCCTTTCACCGGGGGTCTGGGGGGAACTAGGGGGGTGTCTGGGGGGCGAGTGGGGGCTGTGGGGGTGAATGGGGGGGTGCTAGGGGGGTGCCTGGGAGTACCTGGTAGGCGAATGGGGTCTAGGCATCTAGGGGGTATAGGAAGGGCATAATGGGTCTGAAAGTTAGGGGTCTGAAATGCATAGGGGGGTAGAGAAATAGAGTGAGACTGAGAGTCAGATAGAGGTTGAGAGGTTGGGGGGGGAGAGGGATAGAGGGCTGAGAGGAGAATGGAGCATGAGTGCTGCGAGTGGAAGAGAGGGTGTATTAGTTAGGGGGGAATTGGGGGTAGGTGGGGGTTTTGTGTGTGTGTGTGTGTGTGTGTGTGTGTGTGTGTGTGTGTGTGTGTGTGTGTACTCACCTATTTGTGCTTGCGGGGGTTGAGCTTTGGCTCTTTGGTCCCGCCTCTCAACTGTCAATCAACTGGTGTACAGATTCCTGAGCCTACTGGGCTCTATCATATCTACATTTGAAACTGTGTATGGAGTCAGCCTCCACCACAACACTGCCTAATGCATTCCATCCGTTAACTACTCTGACACTGAAAAAGTTCCTTCTATTGTCCCTGTGGCTCATATGGGTACTCAGTTTCCACCTGTGTCCCCTTGTTCTCGTTCCACCAGTGTTGAATAGTTTATCCTTGTTTACCCGGTCGATTCCCCTGAGGATTTTGTAGGTAGTGAACATGTCTCCCCTTACTCTTCTGTCTTCCAGTGTCGTAAGGTGCATTTCTCACAGCCTTTCCTCGTATCTCATGCCTCTTAGTTCTGGGACTATTCTAGTGGTATACCTTTGAACTTTTTCCAGCTTCGTCTTGTGCTTGACAAGGTACGGGCTCCATGCTGGGGCCGCATACTCCAGGATTGGTCTTACATGTGGTATACGGAGTATACCACATATTGTGATTTGTGGTATACTCCGTATACCAAATATATACATAAACTCCGTATATGTGTGTGTGTGTGTGTGTGTGTGTGTGTGTGTGTGTGTGTGTGTGTGTGTGTGTGTGTGTGTGTGTGTGTGTGTGTGTGTGTGTGTGTGTGTGTGTGTGTGTATTCATCAAGCTGTTCTTGCGGGGGTTGAGCTCTGCTCTTTCGGCTCGCCTATCAACTGTCAATCAATCATCAGTAACTAACTACGAGCTAATATTTTTTCACCCCCCCCCCCCGGGAAGCAGCTCCGTAACAGCTGTCTGACTCCCAGGTATCCATTTACTGTTAGGTAACAGGGGCATCAGGGTGAAAAAAACTTTGCCCATATGTTTCTACCTGGCTTGGGTAGCGGGATGCAGAATTACGAGTCCTGCCCGCTGTCCCCTCAGCTTGTTAAGTGTTTGTTTTCTGTGTTTGTTTGTTGTTTGATTTCTGCTGTGCGTTAACAAACAACTCAGAAATCATCGATAGGTACAGCGATAGCAGGCGGTTCGACATCTGCGAGGCACTACACATCAAAAAATCAACACCAGCAATCAACAGCCAATTAATGCATAACTATATTCTACCCACTTCAAGACTCCGAACCAACATGGAAGCAACAAGAGGAAGTACAGGCCAATAGGCCTTCTGCAGTTCTCATATCCAATTTATACCCATTGTTCCATGTTCTATCTTGTGTTTGTCATAAGTTTGTTCACCTCACCCAAAACTTTGTACCATATCACCTCACCCAAAAAGATTATAAGTTCGATGAATCTGTGTGTAAATTAAGTCTTTGAAATTGTAATAAGCATTACGAAGCGCGTTCAGGCGTCAGACAATTAAAAAATTAATTTTGGAGAATTGATATTTTTATTACCACCGACATTGAAGAAAAACATAAGAAATATTGAGAAAATTCGTGTTAGAATTATTAATCTTTCCTTTTCGGTCATATTCAATAACATATATTATATATATATATATATATATATATATATATATATATATATATATATATATATATATATATATATATATATATATATATATATATATATATGTATATATATAAAAAGGGAAGGGAGTACCACCTCTGGCTGGAAGAAGGGGCACCCATAGCCTCAGAGGAAACCACACATAACGCATTGGAGGGAATGTAGGTCCCCTATAATACAGTTTCTGTGTGCTTTTCTCCTACCACCCCCTTCCCTTTTTTTCCCCTTTATTGTGTATTTAAAGGTTACAAAACATACAAGACAAATGCCTAAAGGTTATGGATCTCTTGAAGCTCCTCCGCTTCTGGACAGGAACCGAGGACGCAGCAAGCATTTTCCCTCTGGATTGCCACACTGAGACGCTGAAACATATATATATATATATATATATATATATATATATATATATATATATATATATATATATATATATATATATATATATATATATATATATATATATGTATATATATATATATATATATATATATATATATATACATATAAATATATATATATATATATATATATATATATATATATATATATATATATATATATATATATATATATATATATATACAAGCATGTTATAATGTTGCTTGTATAACCCAGCTTGAATATATATATTCAAGCTTGAATTGTCCCCAAGCAAACACGCATCAGAAAACTTTGACCCCTGAGGGATTCGAACCCGGTCAGCAAGAGGCTCCATGTCCATTGCTCCAGAAGAATTCCCACTACACCCGGGTGACTGTAGTGGACGTGGCATTTTGGACAGTTACGTTATCGTTGCTTTGTTCGCGTTCCGGTCTTGCTCTCACTCGCATAGTATGAGAAAATATAATTCTGTTATTTGAGTGTTAATGGTGGGTTAAATTTCACGACATACAATTTCTTAAATATAACATGTATAGCTGATTACATATTCAGTTCACATCGAGCCATAGTACATAATTGAGGTGATGAGTTTGTTGTTTTTATTTCATTGGACACTAACGGGTACCAGGTATTGTCTGGGTCTGTCGGTCTTCCCTTTCCCTCACTCTCTAACTCTTCAAATTCTACCTCTTCCTATATATATCTATGTAGATATATCCGTCCGCCTCCTCCTCCTCTCTTACCCCCTGCATTTCCCCTCAAGCAGCACTGAAACAAGTAACAACTTGTTTTTAGTTATTTTTATTTTATTTTTTATTTAAAAAAAAAAAGTTGTTTTTAGTACAACTCTATTCAAGCCATATTTCACACATCCCTCTATGAAAGACTCCACTAAAATTGTCTTATGCGTGTTTATAATTGTTAATATTTCTTAAAGCATTAAACATAGGCTTAGCCCGACCAGCCTGTTTCCATTGCGTAACCCTGAACATTCAACCAGCAAATATGGGCGAGGCTGCCGCCAAGCGCTGGCCTCCAGCTTTGGACAGACAGACAAACAGACATTCTTTCTTATAGGTACAGATTACATTTGTTAAATATTTTCATAATCATGTCTATAAATGTTGGAAAGTTATGGGAGCCGGTCGGCCGAGCGGACAGCACACTGGACTTATGATCCTGTGGTCCAGAGTTCGATCCCGGGCGCCAGCGAGAAACGATGGGCAGAGTTTCTTTCACCCTATGCTCCTGTTACCTAGCAGTAAATAGGTACCTGGGTGTTAGCTGTCACGGGCTGCTTCCTGGGGGTGGAGGCCTGGTCTAGGACCGGGCCGCGGGGACACTAAAAAAGCCCCGAAATCATCTCAAGATAACTTCAAGATAACCTTCCAAGCTCACCTTCTACCCAAGGGTATCGAATTAATAACTCATCTTCAATTAAAACTGTAAAACTTTTGCAAACTGATGTACAACTTATTTTAATTTATATTTGTCAATAAGGCGAACTAGTTTAGTCTTCTCATGCATCAGTTAATTTAATATTAAAACATTAAATGATGGTTTAAGCTTAAGATAAGTAAATATATAGATTTATGAGCAGCCGGCCACACTTCGCGTATGTAACAGACATGGTAATCCACTTCATGTAGTGAAGGAGTCCATCAGTGGAGAATGTTGCCGATCACCAGCTCCAGGCAGAGTACGTGCACACTGATGGCGTGACCAGCAATAAGGATGACAAACATTCCCTGAAGAAATACAGATACTGTATGTCAATTAGCAGCTAATATGTGCTCACGTACACACACTGACGTCACACTACAGACCACAGAACTTGGCAATATAAATGTCATTATTTTCATGTATACAAATATGAAACAGCTTCATTACCCAGACATTGCTAAGGGAAAGTGACTCTTGGACGGTGACTATTGTAGGCGCATGATAACACGCAGTGTAGTTTGGCTCAGCGGCCATCATCCAGTGTTGGAACAGTCCAGCCTCAGTCATAGCTTGTATCCTTTTACATAATAACAAGTAAAATTATTATTTTGTTATTATATTATTTATTAATTTATATATTATTTTTATTAAATGGAATTATATTTGATGTGATACATTTTTAAGTCATGATATATGCATTTCCCTTGTAGCTGACTGTGTATATATATTTACTACTGAAACACGTAATATATATACATATATATATATATATATATATATATATATATATATATATATATATATATATATATATATATATATATATATATATATATATATTTGCAAAAGAGCCTGAATGGTCCCCAGGACTATATGCAACTGAAAACTCACACCCCAGAAGTCACTCGAACCCATACTGCCAGGAGCAACGCAACTGGTATGTACAGAACGCCTTAATCCACTTGACCATCACGACTGTACAAAAGGAAGTGATAGCCGAAGCTATTTGAAACACTTCCCCGCTGGCACTCGGATGGTAATCTTTGGTATAGCATTTTATCAAATCACCTCATTCTTTGGGGCACACGTGAGGAACACAAATGCAAACAAGCCTGAATGGTCCCCAGGACTATATGCAGTCGTGATGATCATGATGGTCGAGTGCATAAGGTTTCCTGTTCACACTAGTTGCATTGTGCTCCTGGCAGTATGGGTTCGAGACACTTCTGGGAGGTGAGTTTTCAGTTGCATATAGTCCTGGGGACCATTCAGGCTTGTTCGCATATATATATATATATATATATATGCAATTGACGATCACAAAACACTGATCATTTTATGCGGAAAATCCACAGAGAAATATGAAATATAAATATGCCGAAACGTTCACCTCATTTCATATTTCTCTGTGGATTTTCCGCATATATATATATATATATATATATATATATATATATATATATATATATATATATATATATATATATATATATATATATATATATGTATATATATATATATATATATATATATATATATATATATATATATATATATATATATATATGTATATATATATATATGTATATATATATATGTCGTACCTAGTAGCCAGAACGCACTTCTCAGCCTACTATGCAAGGCCCGATTTGCCTAATAAGCCAAGTTTTCATGAATTAATTGTTTTTCGACTACCTAACCCACCTAACCTAACCTAACTTTTTCGGCTGCCTAACCTAACCTAACCTATAAAGATAGGTTAGGTTAGGTAGGGTTGGTTAGGTTCGGTCATATATCTACGTTAATTTTAACTCCAATAAAAAAAATTGAACTCATACATAATGAAATGGGAAGCTTTATAATTTCATAAGAAAAAAATTTGAGAAAATATATTAATTCATGAAACTAGGCTTATTAGGCAAATCGGGCCAATATATATATATATATATATATATATATATATATATATATATATATATATATATATATATATATATATATATATATATATATATATATATATATATATATATGTATTAAATATGACCGAAAAAGTAAGATTAATAATTCTAACATGAATTTTCTCGATTTTTCTTATGTTTCTTTTCACTGTTGTTCTTTTAAAAAAAACTCAGTATATAGGCAAGACAACAACATCTCTTTCCAGGCGATTAACGATGCATAAGCAACAGGGCTCCATTAAGGAACATATAATATCTTCCCACAACCAGACCATCACCAGAGACATCTTAGCAAACAACACAGAAATCATCGATAGATACAGCGATAGCAGGCGGCTTGACATCTGCGAGGCACTACACATCATGAAGTCAACTCCAGCAGTCAACAGCCATTTAATGCACAACTATATTCTACCCACTTCAAGACTCCGCTCCAATGTAGAAGCATCAAGAAATATGGGCCAAAAGGCCCCTTCAGTTACTTCCATTCTTACCTTCAATACCCATTGTTTCCTGTTCTATCCTGTGTTGAAAGTTTTGTTCACCTCATCCAAAACTGTTGTAACATATCACCTCACCCAAAATGCGGGTATAAAATGAAAAATGAAAGCTGTTTAAATCATTGCATAGTATGAACTCTGTTTAGTGTTTGCAGGTTATAGTTGTGTGTGTGTAAACTAAAAGTCTTTGAAAATTTAATAAGTTATTACGAAACGCGTTCAAGTGATGCGTCAGACTAGAAAGAAAAATGAATTTGGGAGAATTGATTTTTCAATTACCATCAACAGTGAAAAGAAACATAAGAAACATAGAGAAAATTCGTGATAGAATTTTTAATCTTACTTTTTCGGTCATATGTAATAATATATGTCTACAGGAAAGACTGCTACCAAAATATACTAATATTAAAACGCACGACCCAGCAGCAAGGAATCAAGCCTTCACGATAAAATTTCGCCGAGATCTGATTCGTAATCAGATATACAAGGGAGAAAATTAAATCAAAGACAACAAAACGCTACTACTTCATGCTACAAAACAATGGAGAAACAGCAACATCGACGAAAGTCTCCGTACTCGCATCGAGCAACACCTCGACATCCTCACAGATCGACATCACCTCAGCACTGAAACAAGGATAATCAAGAAACTAACAACGTTATATGGAGGACCTATGGCAATTCCACGACCAAGAGACGGCTTCCTGAACCTTGCAGGAATCAACCTCACTGAGGACCAAGTCACTCTCCTAAATCTGGGTATAAACTGTTACGTTATGTCCAGACCAAGTGAGATGGCCCGGAAAGTGGAGTTGGAGATTCTGTTGGACGACATATTCGACCTCGAGACACAAAAGAAGGTCACCACCAAAGATACCTTACAAGCAGAACTTTTTGCGGAAGGAGGAAAGAATCGAAGCAACTACAGGAGCACCATACTGTCCCCCGAGCTCAAAGCGGCAGCTAAGAGCCTTCCTGAGAACAAGGAGATAGTTGTCAGGAGAGGTGACAAGTCGCCAATATACGTCATTCTTAAAAAAGACGAATATCTGGCGAAAATGAACCTCATACTCCCTGACCAAACTAAATTCCAAAGGGTAACGAAGGACACTGGAGCCGAATTGAAAGCAAAGGTCAACAAATTGATCGAAACTGTAAACGCCAAGAAATCCGGACTCCCCCTGCCAAAGATTATTGAGTAATATAAACCTGGATACACGTATGGAAATGTCAAGACACATAAGCCTGGAAACCCACTTCGGCCAATCATCAGCCCGATACCCACACCCACGTACAGACTGGTGAAGCAACTCAATGGCTTGCTGAATCCTTATGTCCCTTGCGCCTTCAGCCTGAAGTCTCCAAAGGAATTTATTGACTTATTGCGGGGAGCACGGGCCAAAGGAATAAGAGCCTCGTTGGATGTAGAATCACTGTTTACCAACGTACCTGTGGATGAAACAATCGGGATGATAGCGGACAGAGTGTATCATGATCCAGCCCGTACTCCTCTTGACATACCAGAAAACATTCTAAGGAAACTACTCCAAGCTTGTACTAAAGAGGCACCCTTCTTGAGCCCGGATGGGCACATGTATAAGCAAGTAGATGGGGTCCAGGATATCTTGAGATGATTTCGGGGCTTTTTAGTGTCCCCGCGGCCCGGTCATCGACCAGGCCTCCACCCCCAGGAAGCAGCCCGTGACAGCTGACTAACACCCTGGTACCCATTTTACTGCTAGATAACAGGGGCATAGGGTGAAAGAAACTCTGCCCATTGTTTCTCGCCGGCGCCTGGGATCGAACCCAGGACCACAGGATCACAAGTCCAGTGTGTTGTCCGCTCGGCCGACCGGCTCCCTACGGGTCGCTATGGGTTCTCCCCTAGGTGTCCTGTTTGCGAACTTCTACATGGGTACCATCGAGCAAAGGGCCTTAGTTGACATAAACTTGAAACCGGCCATATACTGCAGGTATGGTGACGACATTTTTACACAGGTACCTGATGTCAGACATCTGCAGGAGCTGAAGGAGGCATTTGAGCAGAATTCTGTGTTGCGTTTCACTTACGAGATGGAGAAGGATGGGAAGCTGCCCTTTCTAGATGTAACAGTCATGGAAAGGAGCGGAGTTTTCCACACTGCAGTCTACACTAAGGAAACAAACATAGGAATGTGCCTGAATGCCAATAGTGACTGCCCGGACAGGTACAAGAGGAGTGTTGTTAACGCTTATGTCGACCGTGCCCTCAGCCACAGCTCAGAATGGAAGCAAGTCGACGAAGAACTCTGTAGGGTAAGGCAGGTCCTAGTCAACAACGGCTTCTCCAATGGTTTCGTTGAAGACATCATAAGAAGGAAGGTGAAACGCCATGCAACCTTTGAAGAGACAACTAACACAACACCGATACCCCGTATTAGACTATTTTAAGGGTACTTCTTTTCCACAGCTCATAAAACGGAAGAAAGGGTCCTGAAAGATATTGTTAATAAAAACGTTATACCTACAGACAAAAATCAGAAGATACAACTGACGATTTACTATAAAACCAAAAAAACGGCCAGCCTACTCATGAGAAACTCTCCAGATACAAAGCAGAACGCTTTAAAAGAGACCAACGTCGTCTATGCCTACAAATGCCCACTTGGGGACTGTAAGCCTCAAAAAACTCAGTATATAGGCAAGACAACATCATCTCTTTCCAGGCGATTAACGATGCATAATCAACAGGGCTACATTAAGGAAGATATAATCTCTTCCCACAACCAGACCATCACCAGAGAAATCTTAGCAAACAACACAGAAATCATCGATAGATGCAGCGATAGCAGGCGTCTTTACATCTGCGAGGTACTGCACATCAAGAAGTCACCACCAGCAATCAACAGCCAATTAATGCACCACTATATTCTACCCACTTTAAGACTCAGCTCCAATATAGAAGCATCAAGAAATTTGGGCCAATAGGCCCTCTGCAGTTACTTCCATTCTTCCCTTTAACTTACAAAATATTATACCCATTATTTCGTGTTCTGTCTTGTGTTGAAAGTTTGTTTTCACCTCATCCAAAACAGTTGTAACATATGACCTCACCCAAATGCAGGTATAAAATAAAGCTGTTTAAACTCTGTTTAGTGTTTGCAGGATATAATTGTGTGTGTGTAAACTAAAGTCTTTGAAAATGTAATAAGTTATTACGAAATGCGTTCAAGTGTCGCGTCAGACTAGAAATAAAAATGAATTTTTGAGAATTGATTTTTCAATTACCATCAACAGTGAAAAGAACCATAAGAAATATTGAGAAAATTCGTGTCAGAATTATTAATCTTACTTTTTCGGCTTTATTTAATATATATATATATATATATATATATATATATATATATATATATATATATATATATATATATATATATATATATGTGTCGTACCTAGTAGCCAGAACGCACTTCTCAGCCTACTATGCAAGGCATGATTT
Organism: Procambarus clarkii; assembly: GCF_040958095.1. Taxonomy (NCBI): domain Eukaryota; kingdom Metazoa; phylum Arthropoda; class Malacostraca; order Decapoda; family Cambaridae; genus Procambarus; species Procambarus clarkii. Next base: position 50,650,473 of record NC_091156.1, read on the forward strand.
GCCTAATAAGCCAAGTTTTCCTGAATTAATATATTTTCTCTAATTTTTTTCTAATAAAATGATAAAGCTACCCATTTCATTATGTATGAGGTCAATTTTTTTTATTGGAGTTAAAATTAACGTAGATATATGACCGAACCTAACCAACCGTACCTAACCTAACCTAACCTATCTTTATAGGTTAGGTTAGGTTAGGTAGCCGAAAATGTTAGGTTAGGTTAGGTTAGGTAGGTTAGTTCGTCGAAAAAACATTAATTCATTAAAACTTGGCTTATTAGGCAAATCGGGCCTTGCATAGTAGGCTGAGAAGTGCGTTCTGGCTACTAGGTACGACATATATATATATATATATATATATATATATATATATATATATATATATATATATATATATATATATATATATATGTATATATATATATATATATAAATAAATATATATATATATATATATATATATATATATATATATATATATATATATATATATATATATATATATATATATATATATATATATAAGAAAGAAATGTTTACATAAATGAAAACTAACTCTAAAATGTTCTTTTTACTGCCGTATATGCACTGATGGTTAAAGATGTCTTACGTTGCGCATGTCAATATCTTTGGAGGATACAAGTTAGATGGTGCAGCTGAATATAACCAAGAAGGATGTGGCTAAGTATAGATATTACATGATTACCTGTTCTAATTATTTATTAACCTAATAAATACATGATTAACTGGGATAGTTAACAAAACCTAGATACCTTTTACTCATTGATGATACAATTGGATTTCCCTTCTGGCTCACCATGGCAAGCATCAGAGGCTCATACTCCTCCTTAGACTCGTAGAAATAACATTGATCTATGAATGAATAAAAAGAGTTTTCATAGAATTTATTAACATACGGAAATAATAAAGTATCGTTATCTACATCATTTTTGCATTTCTTTAGAATTTCTGATTAAAGTAGGAGGCCAGACGCTTGTAGCGAGCCTCGCCAAAACTGAGAAAGGTATTTGTTTGGAGTACGGGAGGAACATAGGATTCCCGGGGTCGCTATAATCAGCCATTAGAAGAGCGTGCCTAGGACACATTCAGACCCCCACCACAACTTTTGCAACACCTCGCTGGCTTAAGACGGTGACAAAGGCAGACAGACAGATATACAGTGGCTAGATGGATATCTGGAATGATAGATGGATATATATATATATATATATATATATATATATATATATATATATATATGAATAAATTAATAAATGGTTGGATAGAAGGATAAGTAGATGAATAGATAGATGGATAGATAGATTGATGGATGGGTAGGTGAAGTAGTAACAGATGAATAGTTCGACGGACAGATGAATTGTTGGATGGATAAATGGGTACAGATATGGACAGATTGATAAACATATATATATATAAATATATATATATATATATATATATATATATATATATATATATATATATATATATATATATATAAATATATATATATATATTAGTATATTTTGGTAGCAGTCTTTCCTGTAGACATATATTATTAAATATGACCGAAAAAGTAAGATTAATAATTCTAACACGAATTTTCTCAATCTTTCGTACATTACGCTTCACTGTTGGAGGTAAATCAAAAATCACTTCTCCAAAATTCATTTTTATTTCTAGTCTGACGCGACACGGGCGCGTTTCGTAAAACTTATTACATTTTCAAAGACTTCACAAATACACAACTGATTAGAACGTATCTCTGATTTTATATCTACATTTGAGTGAGGTGGGAAGGGTGATGTGGCATTAACACAAGACAGAACAGGAGGGGATATTAATAGGGTATTAAAAGTATCAACACAAGACAGAACAGAAACAATGGGTATTGAATAGAAGTGTTTGTAGAAAGCCTATTGGTCCATATTTCTTGATGCTTCTATATTGGAGCGGAGTCTTGAGGTGGGTAGAATATAGTTGTGCAATAATTGGCTGTTGATTGCTGGTGTTGACTTCTTGATGTGTAGTGCCTCGCAAACGTCAAGCCGCCTGCTATCGCTGTATCTATCGATGATTTCTGTGTTGTTTACTAGGATTTCTCTGGCGATGGTTTGGTTATGGGAAGAGATTATATGTTCCTTAATGGAGCCCTGTTGCTTATGCATCGTTAAACGCCTAGAAAGAGATGTTGTTGTCTTGCCTATATACTGGGTTTTTTGGAGCTTACAGTCCCCAAGTGGGCATTTGAAGGCATAGACGACATTAGTCTCTTTTAAAGCGTTCTGTTTTGTGTCTGGAGAGTTTCTCATGAGTAGGCTGGCCGTTTTTCTGGTTTTATAGTAAATCGTCAGTAGTATCCTCTGATTTTTGTCTGTAGGGATAACGTTTCTATTAACAATATCTTTCAGGACCCTTTCCTCCGTTTTATGAGCTGTGGAAAAGAAGTTCCTGTAAAATAGTCTAATAGGGGGTATAGGTGTTGTGTTAGTTGTCTCTTCAGAGGTTGCATGGCTTTTCACTTTCCTTCTTATGATGTCTTCGATGAAACCATTGGAGAAGCCGTTATTGACTAGGACCTGCCTTACCCTACAGAGTTCTTCGTCGACTTGCTTCCATTCTGAGCTGTGGCTGAGAGCACGGTCGACGTATGCGTTAACAACACTCCTCTTGTACCTGTCAGGGCAGTCGCTGTTGGCATTTAGGCACATTCCTATGTTTGTTTCCTTAGTGTAGACTGCAGTGTGGAAACCTCCGCCCTTTTCCATGACTGTTACATCTAGAAAAGGCAGCTTCCCATCCTTTTCCGTCACGTAAGTGAAACGCAGCACGGAACTCTGCTCAAATGCCTCCTTCAGCTTCTGCAGATGTCTGACATCAGGTACCTGTGTAAAAATGTCGTCAACATACCTGCAGTATATGGCCGGTTTCAAGTTCATGTCGACTAAGACTTTTTGCTCGATGGTACCCATGTAGAAGTTTGCAAACAGGACACCTAGGGGAGAACCCATGGCGACCCCATCTACTTGCTTATACATGTGCCCATCCGGGCTCAAGAAGGGTGCCTCTTTAGTACAAGCTTGGAGTAGTTTCCTCAGAATACTTTCTGGCATGTCACTCTGTCGGAATGATAGCCGACAGAGTGTATCGTGATCCAGCCTGTACTCCTCTTGACATGCCAGAAAGTATTCTGAGGAAACTACTCCAAGCTTGTACTAAAGAGGCACCCTTCTTGAGCCCGGATGGGCACATGTATAAGCAAGTAGATGGGGTCGCCATGGGTTCTCCCCTAGGTGTCCTGTTTGCAAACTTCTACATGGGTACCATCGAGCAAAAAGTCTTAGTCGACATGAACTTGAAACCGGCCATATACTGCAGGTATGTTGACGACATTTTTACACAGGTACCTGATGTCAGACATCTGCAGAAGCTGAAGGAGGCATTTGAGCAGAGTTCCGTGCTGCGTTTCACTTACGTGACGGAAAAGGATGGGAAGCTGCCTTTTCTAGATGTAACAGTCATGGAAAAGGGCGGAGGTTTCCACACTGCAGTCTACACTAAGGAAACAAACATAGGAATGTGCCTAAATGCCAACAGCGACTGCCCTGACAGGTACAAGAGGAGTGTTGTTAACGCATACGTCGACCGTGCTCTCAGCCACAGCTCAGAATGGAAGCAAGTCGACGAAGAACTCTGTAGGGTAAGGCAGGTCCTAGTCAATAACGGCTTCTCCAATGGTTTCATCGAAGACATCATAAGAAGGAAAGTGAAAAGCCATGCAACCTCTGAAGAGACAACTAACACAACACCTATACCCCCTATTAGACTATTTTACAGGAACTTCTTTTCCACAGCTCATAAAACGGAGGAAAGGGTCCTGAAAGATATTGTTAATAGAAACGTTATCCCTACAGACAAAAATCAGAGGATACAACTGACGATTTACTATAAAACCAGAAAAACGGCCAGCCTACTCATGAGAAACTCTCCAGACACAAAACAGAACGCTTTAAAAGAGACTAATGTCGTCTATGCCTTCAAATGCCCACTTGGGGAATGTAAGCTCCAAAAAACCCAGTATATAGGCAAGACAACAACATCTCTTTCTAGGCGTTTAACGATGCATAAGCAACAGGGCTCCATTAAGGAACATATAATCTCTTCCCATAACCAAACCATCGCCAGAGAAATCCTAGTAAACAACACAGAAATCATCGATAGATACAGCGATAGCAGGCGGCTTGACGTTTGCGAGGCACTACACATCAAGAAGTCAACACCAGCAATCAACAGCCAATTATTGCACAACTATATTCTACCCACCTCAAGACTCCGCTCCAATATAGAAGCATCAAGAAATATGGACCAATAGGCTTTCTACAAACACTTCTATTCAATACCCATTGTTTCTGTTCTGTCTTGTGTTGATACTTTTAATACCCTATTAATATCCCCTCCTGTTCTGTCTTGTGTTAATGCCACATCACCCTTCCCACCTCACTCAAATGTAGATATAAAATCAGAGATACGTTCTAATCAGTTGTGTATTTGTGAAGTCTTTGAAAATGTAATAAGTTTTACGAAACGCGCCCGTGTCGCGTCAGACTAGAAATAAAAATGAATTTTGGAGAAGTGATTTTTGATTTACCTCCAACAGTGAAGCGTAATGTACGAAAGATTGAGAAAATTCGTGTTAGAATTATTAATCTTACTTTTTCGGTCATATTTAATAATATATATATATATATATATATATATATATATATATATATATATATATATATTCAGATAGGTTAGGTTAGGTTAGGTAGGGTTGGTTAGGTTCGGTCATATATCTACGTTAGTTTTAACTCAAATATAAACAAAATTATTTCATACCTAATGAAATGGATAGCTTTATCATTTCATAAGAAAAAAAAATTGAAAAATATATAAACTAAGGATAACTTGGCTTAGTAGGCAAATCGAGCCTTGAATAGTATATAAAAAACATTAATTCGAAAAAACATTAATTCATGAAAACTTGGCTTATTAGGCAAATCGGGCCTTGCATAGTAAGCTGAGAAGTGCGTTCTGGCTACTAGGTACGACATATATATATATATATATTTCGCACCTAGCAGCCAGAAGGCACTTCTCAGCCTAGTATGCATGGCCCGATTTGCCTAATAAGCCAAGTTTTCATGAATTAATATTTTTTCGACTGCCTAACCTACCTAACCTAACCTAACCTAACTTTTTCGGCTACCTAACCTAACCTAACCTATAGAGATAGGTTAGGTTAGGTAGGGTTGGTTAGGTTCGGTCATATATCTACGTTAATTTTAACTCCAATAAAAAAAATGACCTCATACATAATGAAATGGGTAGCTTTATCATTTCATAAGAAAAAAATTAGAGAAAATATATTAATTCAGGAAAACTTGGCTTATTAGGCAAATCGGGCCTTGCATAGTAGGCTGAGAAGTGCGTTCTGGCTACTAGGTACGACACACACACACACACACACACACACACACACACACACACACACACACACACACACACACACACACACACACACACACACACACACACACACACACACACACACACACACACACACATATATATATATATATATATATATATATATATATATATATATATATATATCGTACCTAGTAGCCAGAACGCACTTCTCATCCTACTATGCAAGGCCCGATTTGCCTAATAAGCCAAGTTTTCATGAAATAATTGTTTTTCGACTACCTAACCTACCTAACCTAACCTAACCTATAAAGATAGGTTAGGTTAGGTTAGGTAGGGTTGGTTAGGTTCGGTCATATATCTACGTTAATTTGAACTCCAATAAAAAAAAAATTGACCTCATACATAATGAAATGGGTAGCTTTATCATTTCATAAGAAAAAAAATTAGAGAAAATATATTAATTCAGGAAAACTTGGCTTATTAGGCAAATCGGGCCTTGCATAGTAGGCCAAAAACTGCGTTCTGGCTACTAGGTACAACATATATATATATATATATATATATATATATATATATATATATATATATATATATATATATATATATATATATGTCGTACCTAGTAGCCAGAACTCACTTTTTGGCCTACTATTCAAGGCCCGATTTGCCTTATAAGCCAAGTTTTCCTGAATTAATATATTTTTTCTAGTTTTTTTCTTATGAAATGATAAAGCTACCCATTTCGTTATGTATGAGGTCAATTTTTTTTTATTGGAGTTAAAATTAACGTAGATATATGACCGAACCTAACCAACCCTACCTAACCTAACCTAACCTATCTTTATAGGTTAGGTTTGGTTAGGTAGCCGAAAAAGTTAGGTTAGGTTAGGTTAGGTAGGTTAGGTAGTCGAAAAACAATTAATTCATGAAAACTTGGCTTATTAGGCAAATCGGGCCTTGCATAGTAGGCTGAGAAGTGCGTTCTGGCTACTAGGTACGACATATATATATATATATATATATATATATATATATATATATATATATATATATATATATATATATATATATATATATATACATATATCGATAGGCTGATAGATGTATAGACAGATGATGGACAGACGACATAATAGATGAATAGTTTGATGAATAGATGGGAAGAGAGATGATTAGTGGAATGGATAAACAGATATATGGATAGACAGATAGATGTATAGACAGATGGTTGGACAGATAATTAGATCTATGGATGTATAAATGGATGGATAGATAGATAGATTGATGTATAGATGGATGGATAGAGAGGTGGTTGGATACATATATGTATAGACGGACAGATTGTTTGAGAGATGGATGGATGTACAGACGGATAGACAGGTAGATGGATACATGGATATGGATGGACATATGAGTAGATGGATGGATAGATGAATAAATAGATGGATACATAGATGGATGAATACATAGATGGATGGATTAATAGATGGATAAAGTGATAGAGAGAACGACGGATAGATGGCTAGATATATTAATATGTGGAGAGATGGATGAATAGATAGAGAAACATATATATGCATATATGTATAGATAGATACATAGATGGGTGTATAGACAGATTGGAGACTGACAGACTCTAGCAACGCAGGTTACCTCCTCTAATTGATCAATACTATAAGGGAGAATGTTTGTTAGTCTGGTGGATGTTGATGCCACACGGGTGAGGGATAGCCTCACCCAAGGTGGCAGAGGGAATGGTCTGGGGTATGGGATGAACATAATATGGTTACGTTCGCCAGAATTTAAAAGGGAACACCGTGCCAGGGTCCCACTCAGACTCCCATGACGATTTTTGCCACGTCAAAACATGGAGAAACGATGATGTTTCGGTCTCTCCTGGACCATTATTTAGCCCCGTGACAGCTTTCCATCAGTAGGCTTACAGGAAGATGACCGGAATTTTACGAATTTTCTATTGGTGGAAAACCCTCATGACGAGTATTGTTATATTCTGACCTACAGATTTTATTTCATTCTCTTCTGGGCTACATCATTTCCATTGCTCTTGCGAGCAAACACAAATATACATTCAAAACATTCAAGCTGTCCTACTATGCTGAAATTAATCAGAATCTATGCGTAGATAATGTTCAAGAGGACACTTAACAGCAAAACCAGGTTGTTACTCTTGTATTAGGCGGCACATTGTGAACATAGGTAAGCCAATATGACATTACAGTTGTGAGCCTTCAATACTTTATACTTGAATACTTTAAATAAACAGACAGACTGATTTACCCGATTATCTCATACCTAAAAATATAAAGTATTGGGTGTTGGATAGAACATCACTGTAACTATCTAAACTACACACATGATCCTCATCATTATAATCATATACTATACACACATGATCCTCATCACTGTACTCACCTATTTGTGCTTGCAGGATCGAGCATTGACTCTTCGATCCTGCCTTTCCAGCCATCGATTGTTTACAGCAATGACTCCTGTCCCATTTCCCTATCATACTTACTTTTAAAAGAATGTGTAGAGTTGGCTTCCACAACCTGTTCCCCTAGTGCATTCCATTTTTCCACTACTCTCACGCTAAAAGAAAACTTCCTAACATCTCTGTGACTCATCTGAGTTTCCAGTTTCCACCCATGTCCCCTCGTTCTGTTATTATTACGTGTGAACATTTCATCTATTTATACTTTGTCAATTCCCCTGAGTGTTTTATATGTCCCTATCGTATCTCCTCTCTCCCTTCTTTTCCCTAGTGTCGTAAGGTTCAGTTCCTTCGTACGCTCTTCATATCTCATCCCTCGTAACTCTGGGACAAGTCTCGTCGCAAACCTCTGAACCTTCTCCAGTTTCCTTATGTGTTTCTTCAGGTGGGGGCTCCATGATGGCGCGGCATACTCTAAGACTGATCTCACGTAGGCAGTGTAAAGTGCCCTATATGCCTCCTCACTTAGGTTTCTGAATGAAGTTCTAATTTTCACCAGTGTAGAGTACGCTGCTGTCGTTATCCTATTTATATGTGCCTCAGGAGTTAAATTAGGTGTTACGTCCACTCGCAGGTCCCTTTCTCGAATCGTTACAGGTAGGCAGTTCCCCTTCATTGTGTACTGTTCCTTTGGTCGCCTATTACCTGATCTAATTTCCGTAACTTTACATTTACTCGTGTTGAATTCCAGTAGCAATTTCTCTGACCATCTCTGCAACCTGTTTAAGTCCTCTTGAAGGATCCTACAATCCCCATCTGTCACAACTCTTCTCATTAATTTTGGGTCATCTGCAAACATTGATATATAAGATTCCACTCCTGTAAACATAGCATTTACGTAAATTACAAAGAGGATTGGTCCCAGCACCGATCCTTGAGGTACTCCACTTGTTACTGTTCGACAGTCCGACTTCTCGAACCTTACCATTACCCTCTGGCTCCTTGTTACACACACAAACACACAGTGTGTGTGTGTGTATGTACTCACCTAGTTGAACACATCTAGTTGTGCTTACGTAGGCTAAGCTCTGGATCTTTGGTCCCGCCTCTCAACTGTCAATCAACTGGTATACAGATTCCTGAGCCTACTGGGCTCTATCATATCTACATTTGAAACTGTGTATGGGGTCAGCCTCCCCCACATCACTGCCTAATGCATTCCATCTGTTAATTACTCTGACACTGAAAAAGTTCTTTCTAACGTCCCTGTGGCTCAATTGGGTGCTCAGTTTCCACCTGTGTCCCTTGTTCGCGTCCCACCCGTGTTAAACAGTTTATCTACCTTGTAAATTCCTCTGAGAATTTTTTAGTTAGTGATCATGTCTCCCCTTACTCTTCTATCTTTCAGTGTCATGAGGTGCACTTCACGCAGCCTTTCCAGGTGGCATTCCTCTGAACTTTTTCCAGCTTCGTTTTGTGCTTGACAAGGTACGGGCTCTATCTATTCAAGGTACGGTGTGTGTGTGTGTGTGTGTGTGTGTGTGTGTGTGTGTGTGTGTGTGTGTGTGTGTGTAATTACCTAAGTGTAGTTACCTTAGTGTAGTTACAGGATGAGAGCTACGCTCGTGGTGTCCCGTCTACTCAACACTCTTTGTCAGATAACGCTTGGAAGCTACAAAAAAAATAATGTAGCAGCCTTCAGCGTGCCTCCAGGGAGGATCGAACTCCCGGCCTCTGGTTTACTAGACCAGCGCTCTAGCCACTGAGCTATGGAGGCGCACCTACGAGGACCAATAGTTGTATTCACCTAGTTGTTCTTGCGGGGGTTCAGCTTTGCTCTTTCGACCCGCCTCTCAACTATCAATGAAACTATCAATCAATGAACTGTAACTAAGTCGATTAAGATGTGTGCGTGTGTGTGTGTGTGTCTGTGTGTCTGCGCGCGTGTGTGTACTCACCTAGTTGTACTCACCTAGTTGTGTTTGCGGGGGTTGAGCTCTGGCTCTTTGGTCCCGCCTCTCAACCATCAATCAACTGGTGTACAGGTTCCTGAGCCTATTGGGCTCTATCATATCTACACTTGAAACTGTGTATGGAGTCAGCCTCCACCATATTATTTGCTAATACATTCCATTTGTCAACCACTCTGACACTAAAAAAGTTCTTTCTAATATCTCTGTGGCTCATTTGGGCACTCAGTTTCCACCTGTGTCCCCTAGTGCGTGTGCCCCTTGTGTTAAATAGCCTGTCTTTATCAACCCTGTCGATTCCCTTGAGAATCTTGAATGTGGTGATCATCCCCCTAACTCTTCCGTCTTTCAACGAAGTGAGGTTTAATTCCCGTAGTCTCTCCTCGTAGCTCATACCTCTCAGCTCGGGTACTAGTCTGGTGGCAAACCTTTTAACCTTTTCCAGTTTAGTCTTATGCTTGACTAGGTATGGACTCCATGTTGGAGCCGCATACTCCAACATGGAGTATGCGGACCTGATTGGTCTGACATATGTGTCATTTAATGTTCTGAAAGATTCCTTACACAAGTTTCTAAACGCCGTTCTTATGTTAGCCAACCTAACATATGCCGCTGATGTTACCCTCTTGATATGAGCTTCAGGGGACAGGTCTGGCGTGATATCAACCCCTAGGTCTTTCTCTCTCTGACACTTGAAGTATTTCATCTCCCAAATGATTCCTTGTATCTGGTCTCCTGCTTCCTACCCCTATCTTCATTACAATACATTTGCTTGGGTTAAACTCAAACAGCCATTTGTTCGACCATTCCTGCAGCTTGTCCAGGTCTTCTTGAAGCCTCAAGCTGTCCTCTTCTGTCTTAATCCTACTCATAATTTTGGCGTCGTCAGCAAACATTGAGAGGAATGAGTCTATACCCTCTGGGAGATCATTTACGTATATCAGAAACAGGATAGGTCCGAGTACAGAGCCCTTTGGGACTCCACTGGTGACTTCACGCCATTCTGAGGTCTCACCCCTCACTGTAACTCTCTGCTTTCTATTGCTTAGGTACTCCCTTATCCATGGGAGTGTGTGGGAGTCATGTGGGTGATGTGGGAGTGAAGTGGGAGAGCTCCCATGTGATCCATGGGAGCATGGGAGTTATCCTCTTATGTGTGTGTGTGTGTGTGTGTGTGTGTGTGTGTGTGTGTGTGTGTGTGTGTACTCACCTAATTGTGTTTGCGGGGGTTGAGCTCTGGGACTTTGGTCCCGCCTCTCAACTGTCAATCAACAGGTGTACAGATTCCTGAGCCTACTGGGCTCTATCATATCTACATTTGAAACTGTGTATGGAGTCAGCCTCCACCACATCACTTCCTAGTTCATTCGATTTACTAACTACTCTGACACTGAAAAAGTTCTTTCTAATGTCTTTGTGGCTCATTTGGGTACTCAGCTTCCACCTGTGTCCCCTTGTTCGCGTCCCTCCAGTGTTGAATAGTTCATCCTTGTTTACCCGGTCGATTCCCCTGAGGATTTTGTAAGTTGTGATCATGTCCCCCCTAACTCTTCTGTCTTCCAGTGTAGTAAGGTGCAATTTCCCGCAGCCTTTCCTCATAACTCATGCCTCTTAGTTCTGGGACTAGTCTAGTAGCATACCTTTGGACTTTTTCCAGCTTCGACTTGTGCTTGACAAGGTGCGGGCTCCATGCTGGGGCCGCATACTCCAGGATTGGTCTTACATATGTGGTGTACAAGATTCTGAATGATTCCTTACACAGGTTCCTGAACGCCGTTCTGATGTTAGCCAGCCTCGCATATGCCGCAGACGTTATTCTCTTTATGTGGGCTTCAGGAGCCAGGTTTGGTGTGATATCAACTCCTAGATCTTTCTCTCTGTCTGTTTCATTAAGTACTTCATCTCCTATTCTGTATCCTGTGTCTGGCCTCCTGTTTCCACTGCTTAGTTTCATTACTTTGCATTTACTCGGGTTGACCTTCAACAGCCATTTGTTGGACCATTCACTCAGTCTATCTAGGTCATCTTGTAGCCCCCTACTATCATCCTCTGTTTCAATCCTCCTCATAATTTTTGCATCGTCGGCAAACATTGAGAGGAACGAATCTATACCCTCTTGGAGATCATTTACATATACCAGAAACAGTATTGGTCCAAGAACTGTGTGTGTGTGTGTGTTTTTGTGTGAAGAAAACAGTTGATTGATTGATAGTTGAGAGGGGGACCGAAAGAGTCAGAGCTCAACCCCCTCCCAAGCACAACTAGGTGAATAAATGATCCTCATCACTATACCCATCTGCACTACACATGATCCTAATCACTATACCCATCTGCACTACACATGATCCTCATCACTATACCCATCTGCACTACACATGATCCTCATTACCATAACAATCTACACTGCAAAATATCCTCCTCGCTATAACCATCATCACCATAACCATCAACACTACAACCAATCACCATCAACACTACAACCAATCATCATCACTATAACCATCTACACTGCAAACTATCTTCATTGCTATAACCATCTACAATACACTCACGATTTTCATCACCATAATCATCTTCACTCCTCACGATCCTCATCACTATAATCCTGTACACTACACACGATTATCATCACTATATATACACAACACACACGATCCTGATCACTATAAGTATCTAAAGTTCACAAACCCATCTTCACAGTAAGCATCAACATTACACACAACCATCAACATATATTCACTCTCATTACTCATTATCAATGGAAATGTATACGCTACACATAACTATCATCATTGCACTCGTCATGTAGAAAATCACATGGATGAATCTTAATAAGAATTGTTTGGAAATCATCAAATCTTTAAAATAGTCGCACAATACATACTCCGGCCCCACTAACACCCTTTTATAAATTACCTGATGCAGAAAAATCGCGAGACATATAAATCCTTATGTCAGAATCCGTCTGAATGGTAACGTGGTCCCCTCTCCTCACCAAGGTGTCGATGATCTCTGCAAACTGTGATGGAGGAACGTATAAGAGGCGGCCTTTCTCCTGCAGAACAGCAATCTCGCGGTAGATTCCAGTTTCGACCTTCTGCAAATATAGACCAGACTGTTTCGCTCTTCGTGTTATAGACATTCAACTGCTTCTATCATCATGTCCCTCCAACCCACCTGGGCAGTATATTTTATCTGAATGCACAAATAAAACTTGATTATAATGTTACAATGCATTGCCGCTTATACAAAAATCATAAACAAATATTCTGATTAATATCACAATCTCGATCTGGCTAGAGAATAAGAACGTAGTCAGAAAAATCTCTTCCTGGGAAAGAGTTTTATCTCTTCCCTTCCTCAGGAAGAAGTAATGACAGTTCAAGTTAAACACCATTTAGAAAAAAATAATAACAAAAAAATAAAAACATAATGCACTATTCGAAACCTCATAACATACACTTTTAATAATGACTAAACTATGAGGTTTATTTTCATAAGAATTTTCCGCAGCCACATTCAACTTGACTTCTAGTAGTCTTACACATACAATGTGTACACACACATTCTCTTTATAAGTCTTTTTCAAAAAGATTTATAAAGAGGCTTGTGAGTGTAACTCAAAACCCCTCTTCTAGCCGGTATGCCACTACATCACAAATAAATGTGCATATTAAATAACAATAATAGTCAAATTAACAAGGGACTTGAGGATTCGAACCTAAGCGCTGGATGTTCCCAGACGCGCTCTAGTCAACAGTACCACCGCAAGGTATAACAATTGCAACCTGAAGTGCTACTACCCCCATCGAGTATTCCAAGGCTTCCACTTTAGCCAAATCCGGGTTTCACACAATTCCCCCCATGCACTCAGGCTCTGTCAACCAAACAGTTCTACCTCTGATGCCCCTACTTCAATACAGAGAGAAATCACAATTCGAAATATATCAATGAACAAATTCCCGAAGGACTTGATGAAGATTCGAACTGGATGTTGTCAGACGTGCTCTTGTGAACTGTACCACTACATGGAATAAGAATTGCATCCTTGAGTACTACTGCCCTCACGAGCATCCCCTGACTTCCACTGAAACCTAATTGGGGTTTCACACAAGGCCCCCCTGCACTTGGGGCTCTGTCAACCAAATAGTTCTACCTCTAACGGACTTCACTACACAGAGAAATTACAATTTCTGGGTGGTGTAGAAATGCCGCCATTCGGGCTTCAGACACCAGAGGAGGATCTTACTATCCCGATGAGCATAGGGAAAAACCGGTTATTCCTACGTCTAGAAGTCCAGTACTTTCTGTATCCACGAGACAAGCCAAGTACTGGATCCTTGGTAAATTTCCGTGGAGCAGTCGATTATAATTCAGTACTAGAAGAAATATTTAAGGACGAAACGAAGGTGAAAGGGACAAGCACAGAAAACGTGCTCGTCTGTACGATACTAGTAGAGTGGTTTACCTGAACGTGTTATTTGACTAGGAAGCAGAGTGATAGAAGAAGTGAAATCGAGCATACTATTTAAGCAGTAGTGACTCAGTGTTAATTGTGAGTCTGATTGGGAGTGATTGCCCAGTAATCTGAGCGACAATCAAGTGTGGAATATCCCAGAAGTGCATTAGGTTTTGGGCATACTGTGAATGTGTAGTATTTCCCGTGTGTATGGGGTGGTGGGGAGTGTTGTTGTTGTTGTTGATGTAGGGGCGATGACGATCATGGGATCCGATGCGCCCCCCGAGTACCCGTGAAGGGTTAATCGCAAAGCCCGGAAAGGTGAAACGCCAAGCCTATTCAAGAAACGAGTGACGTCAATCACTGGACACTAATATGCCTCGCGGCAAGAAAACGCAGACAGGTAGATGATTGGGGAGCCCAGGAGTCCCTCAGGGTAACAAGCACCAGCCCTGCCCCACACAGAGAATACTGGATAGCTAACCCAAAAGCTTAGCCTCCAGCTAAAACGCAAAAGTCATCCAGTGTTTTTTTTTTTTTTTTTTTTTTTTTTGAGATATATACAAGAGTTGTTACATTCTTGTACAGCCACTAGTACGCGTAGCGTTTCGGGCAGGTCCCTGGAATACGATCCCCGCCGCGAAGAATCGTTTTTTCATCCAAGTACACATTTTTCTGTTGCGTTAAACAGAGGCTACAGTTAAGGAATTGCGCCCAGTAAATCCTCCCCGGCCAGGATACGAACCCATGACATAGCGCTCGCGGAACGCCAGGCGAGTGTCTTACTACTACACCACGGAGACTGTCCGTGGTGTAAGATTGTTCTCTGACGTAAGTAAGTAAGATTGTAAGATTGTTCTCTGACAATCTTACCTGGGACGCGGTCGGGTCAAGAAGTACCTGCTCCGCGACTAGAAGTGAAGTTGGTATTGGTGTTTAGTTCAGTCTACAGACAGCGAAACTGACTAGTATTAATCGCCTTCTACACATCTCCCCACCATGCTGGGTACTGAGATGGAGACTCAGTCACCAAAAGAACTGGCTACTTCCCACGGCAATATTCACATGGACTCAGAAAGCAGCCAGTCAGTCGAGGAGGGTGAGTTTCAAGAAGTTCTAACCAGGCAACAGAAGAAACGGAGAAGACAGGATGTAAGGTGTAGTGTTGACAGTAATAGTACACATAGCGGAAACGACAAGAGAATGAAGAATGACGCCGAGACTGATCAAACCAGTGTCGACGAACGGACAGAACGATGTTAGGAAGGTGAGGGTCAGCGGAGATGGAGGCTTCTCTTCCCTGCCTCATGCACTCTGGCCTATCATCAGAAGCTGCTGTGGACAATCAGACTTGGAAGAGAACACCGCAAGTTCGAGCTCCTGCTGAAGGAAGGTGTGAACAGATCTTTCTTAACGGTAGGTTCTATGGAGGCAGTTGTGTTTCTTACCCAGCAAGGATATGAAGGAATTGTTATGGAAATACCGGAGGAGAACGAGAAGCTGACGAAGGTAATTATCTATAAATACTCTCAGATTCTAGACCCTGAATTCATCCTCGACGACCAACGATTTGTGTGGGCCAAGCGTCACCTTATTAAAGGTGAAGCTAGGAATCAGGTGGTGGCTCTAATGAGAGGTGAAGTTCCCGAGAGAGTGTTCATCACCGGGGCTGGCTACAGGTATGTAGCAAAGTATGTGGAAGAGCCCATAATATGCCTGAAATGCTGCAGATGGGGGCATAAATCCTGGAGCTGTCAACATGATCCACGATGTCGTTTCTGCGGAAAGTCTCACCTCTCTAATGTGTGTAGAAACAGACTTAATCTGGGTGAGAAAATAGTTCCCAAATGCAGCAAATGTGGAGGTGTTCACATTGCCAGCTCGGCTGTGTGTAGCAAGAGGTCGAGTATGGCTGTTCCCCGGCCGGTGAATGTTACAGAGCAAGCAAGAGCTCTTACCCAGACACCGGGAGCACAGCAAAACAGTCTGCCCCAAACAGTGCCAGTGAACCGGACGAATGCGTGGGTAAAGGAGTCACCTTTACTTCGTCAGGTTCAAGCAACAAGCAGCCACACCAACACTCAGGACTCCGGCAGTGACAGTGTAACGGTGAGTGAAGTGGCTACTGTAGCTAAGAAAGAGGGCCATAATTATATGGTCAAGGAGGTGTGGGCTGAACTATGAAAAGTTGGTGAGTTCCTCCGAAATCTTGGGCAGAGAATCGAATCCATCGAGGCGACATTAAACGTTCAGGAGGTCAAGGAAAGTCACAAAACAGTGAAGGAAAGTCAGGATATAGTGGTTAAGGACAATAATGAAATACTGAGTGATGAAATGAAGGAAAGTGAAGTGTGTGAGAATGATGATAGTCGTAGTGAAAGAAAGAACCATATAATTACGCATAAAATGAAGGAATCATTTGGGCCAATAATGGACGTCACAGGACTGAAAAAATCTCTTGAGAAACGCAATGTCGCTTTTACTGGTGAACTTGGGAGGAGGCGGGAGATGTTATAAAAGGTATGGCTATCATTTAGTGAACTTATTGGGGATGACTTAGGCAGTGAATTGATTAATAATGGATCACCCTAGACTGAAAGTGTTGTCATGGAATGTTAATGGTTTAAGAAACAGGGTTACAGATGTTCATTGTTATGTGATGGGAAATGATATTGATGTTGTAGCTCTCCAGGAGACAGGGGATAGGAATGAAGGCGTATTGAAATTTATTGGCTATGAAGGGTTTCACATCTTCGCCACAAATATCATCAGAGGGACGTCGATTTATGTTAAGAACTCCATACCAGCAGAGTTAGTAGAACCGCCATCAAAAACGCAAGGTATAGAGAGTGTCTGTGTTAAATTATCATTAAAGGAAGGGGAATTTATTGTAGTTAATCTGTATGTATCCAGGAACTGCTTCGACGCTAACTATCTACCTGACTGCATTTATACTAATCCTTCACTGGTCATTGGGGACCTTAATGCTCGGCACACAAGCCTTGGGACAGTGGGTAGTATTAATGCTAATGGGGTCAAGTGGTTACAGTTTCTACAAGATCATCCAGATCCTGTCTCTTGGGAAACAATGAACCAACTCACATCAGGGGAGGACGGCTTGACTATGCCTGCATTTTAAACTCTCAGGGGATTATGGGGGAGGCTCGGGTTGTTCGGGAACTACTTAGTGACCACTTTGCCTTGAACGTTGAATTACCACTGGGGAAAAAACAAGTCCTCTTTCAAAGGAAAAGGCTAAATATTAATAAAGATATGAAAAATTATTTTATTCAAAATATGAGAGATTAGTATCAACAATACACGCCGCTCTGCGTTGATAGTTTTTACGAGAGAAATTTTACATGGTCGAGAACATAGAGAAATTAGTACAGAGGGAAAATAACGGGGGCTGGGGAAGCAAGACGCATGGACCTAAGAAATTTAAATATTCCAATGATCAGCAAGTTAAAGGGTGGGAGAGAATGATACGGAGTGCACATAAAGAATGGTTAAGAAATGGAATGAGGGATGAAGAGAAAAATACAATGTTGGAAGTGGCTAGGGAATGCAGTCAGGTGAGAAAGGAGGCGCGGGACAGATACTGGCAAGACTTTGCTCAGTCCATTGGTAATACTAAGAACCTTAAAGACATATGGAAAGCAGTAAATAAATTCAGGGGTTGTAAGACCAAATTCATTGCTCACTCAGATTCAGGGAAGGTTGCTAATGAGTTAGTAGATAAATGGGCAAGTGCTGCTGGTATGGAGTCCTTACCTGAAGACACGAGAGTCACCATTGAGTCATGGGAAAATATTAGAAATGAAGTAACTGTATGTGCCTTAAATACAAGATCTGTAGCATGCACTGAGATAACTCACGATGAGCTACTGGATGCTATAAAAAGTGGCAGCTCTACTGCTCCGGGGAAAGATGGAGTAACGTATGACATTCTTAATTATTTAGCCGGTATGAAACCTAGTTCCTTACTTGATTTGTTTAATATGAGTTATAGAGAGGGAAAGTTACCAAGAAAATGGAAAGAGGCTGTCATCATTCCTATCCCTAAGTCAAACGGAGGTTACAGACCTGTCTCCTTAATATCCTGCTTTTGTAAACTGATGGAAAGGATTTTGTTAAATTGGCTACTCTACCTTGTAGGTGATAACATGTCCAATAATCTCTTTGGTTTTATCAAAGGCAGAAGTACTGCGGATTGTCTCTTAAAGTGTTTGTCTAATGTGGATGACAATTGTAGAGTTTTTGTTGATCTACAAGGAGCATTTGATAAAGCCAATGGAGAAGTAATCAAGGCATTTCTGGGAACAAAATTCAAACTGCTCTTAACATACTTGGTACACACTGTCACAAGTTAGGCTTAGTTATAAATACAGACAAAACCAAATATAAGTATAGGAAACGAAGAAATATAACACTAACTCTAAATGGTGTGGAACTGAGCCGTGTTCAGAAGTACAAGTATCTGGGCATGTATGTTGGATACACATATGAGAGTAAAAATGCTGAAATAAATCATATCAGCACCCTATGTAAAGCCAGTCTGCATCCTCTAAAAGCACTGGCTTTTTCTGGTAAAGGTGTTGGGGTACCTATCTTGCGGATGTTATACATAAGCACTGTTCGGTCCCTGATAGACTACGCAGCACCCGTTTTGTCTTACACAGGCCAAGGCAGAATTAAAAAAATAGAGCTGATACAGAACGAAGCTATGAAGATTATTCTTGGATGTCAAAGAAATGCAATGATTGAAATAATGAGAATGGAATTAAATTTACAGAGTGTGTGTGACAGAGTCCGGGACATTAACGCTAGAGTATCTATTCGTTTCATGCAGAGAAAAGGAGAGGATAAGCTGTTTCAGAGCGTTCAGACCTGCTTGAGTGACGTACACACTTCCAGGAAACTGAGGGAGACACGCTAAACGAGGGGATTAGCTCATGACCTCAGGGAATACCATGTACTTGACTGCTGTAAACCCTCTCACCAGTGTAATAGGTCTGCTCCCTGGAAAGTACAGAAAATAGACGTCGAAATTGTACCCCTCAAGGTGAAAAAGATTTATCATGAACCGGGACAATTACGGTGTTTGTATGGAAACATGATATCTCGGTTACCAAGAGGCAACAGTTTACATGTATATTGTGACGGGTCGGTGGCGGAGGATGGCAGGGCAGGGTGTGGTGTCCTAATAAGGGAATATACTGAGTTTGGGACTGTGGACAGGATAACTGAACTCTGACTTAGTAATTATATATCATCCACACAAGTGGAACTGCAGGCCATTCTGGCGTGTTTGGAGGAAGTACGTCATGACGACAAAAATGTTTTTGTATTTGTCGATAGCCGAGGAGCACTTGATTCCTTAAACAGTCGAAACCCAGTCTTCATGTCCCTAGTTGAGGATTGTAAGAAAAGGATAACTGAGATACAGCTGAAAGGTCATAGTGTGAAATTCATGTGGATTCCATCTCATGTTGGAATAGTGCTCAACGAGGTGGCGGATGACTTGGCCAAAGGTGCCACATCAAAACCACAAGTTGACATTGAATGTGAATTCACAATGAGACAAATAAGAAGCAAAACCAGAAATATTCAGGCAGAGGCAGAAGTGGAGAGGAGAGATATAATGTATGAGAGAAGTCTAACCATGCAACACTACATGTCAAAACACCCATTTCACTTATGGTAAAAGGAGAAATGCTTGGAGTGACTCTGTGTACATGCGGCTCAGGCTTGGGTACAAATATTACTGGGAATATGGGATAGGTGTTCATGATAATGACACGAAGTGTAAACTATGTGGTATGTTAAGGTCTCACACCCTTGCCCATTATGTTCTTAATTGTCCGTTGATTAATGTATATAGAAACACTGAGATAAGGACTGTTCCTGAACAAATAGCCTGGATGTGTCACACGGAAAGGTTGATGATATTCTTGAGAGATATAAGAATTTTGCACCAAGACTGTTATTTTTTGTTGAATTATCTGTATGTCTCATGCAAATTGTCTATGCAGTATACCTAGGTCATAAAAGTATTTGTGTGTATGTCTGATACCATACTACTTGTGAAGGAGGAAATGTATATGTTTATATCTCAGAATGTGTGGTAATATGTTTATTGTTTGTGATGTGTGTCTATGTATGTATTAACACGATGTACTGAACGGGGTGAGAATAGCTTGAGCTACCTCATCCCTTTGTGTGTATTTTACATCAATAAACTTATTTCAATTTCAATTTCAGTTTTCTCTGACAGAGCAGAAGCCAATCACCTAACACGGCTGAGGGCCCACCAGGAGCCCACCAAGTCTCACCAACTAAGGGCCAACCTCTCAGCCAAGCAGGGGTCAGACACTGTCAACCCGCCGGGGAAAGCAGCTATAACATAAAAAAAGATAAAAATAATCTACCGACAATCCCGTGACCCAAGGCGATATGTGCTAAAGGTGTCCTACAACAGGACCGTTGAATAGAGACGCCAAACGGCAGTATTAAATCCAAATCGCAAAACAAAACGTGATCCGGCGGCTCTCAGGTGGAGGAGGCATCCAGATGTCCACTCGGCGTTAAGGTTGAACCAGGAGTCTAGTGAGGGAGTGTAAGGTCATCTTCCCTCACTACGCCTGGGCTGTGGGTATGGGTTTGTGTTCGTAATGTGTTCATGAGCCGTGCGCACCACCAACAGAAAACGGTAGGGCGAGTGGAGCAGTGTATCGCGCCTTTAACAGACAGAAAACGGGAAGAGTGTATGGGCATCTAAGGTATAGGTGCCACCACCGGGTTGAGATGTATAGGGCTCAATTATACCTCAAGTAAAATAAACTGTTTAGTGACGCTGCATTTGAACAAACCCCATATGGTCGTGTCTGAGGGACTGACCGGCCCCCATTATTGCAACACCCAACACCTGGAAATATCATCTGATAGTTGGAGGTGTGAACCTAGTCTAGCACTGAAGAATTCAATGCCAGGTCCTCTCACTATAATTCTTCAATTTACCTGCCACGTCGACATCATCTACAGCAGCAGCCGTGTGTATGAGCATGTCAGGGTGCAATCTGTATGTAAATACATTCCCGGGTAATTGTACTGTATGAGTCATTATGGTGGTACAGTTAACCACTCAATCTGAATTATCAGTGTGTGCTCGCAAGGATACCTCTGTGTCAGAAGTCCAAAGAGATGGTGGGGGTGGTAATCTGTTTGACAGCTCTTAACCGTGCTTGACCTGTCACTAGTGAGAGTGACAGGTGACGTGTTGTGTGTGTATACAAGTGATCTATAACACATTGAGAATTAGGCTGTTAACGTCTAAGTGCAGGTATTGAATTGACTGATCTTTAATGCCCGTGTGACACTATGTTTCTATCCTTTTACAGAGATCCAGTTATTGAGTAAGTCATTGAGTGTTGTGTCTAGTGACAAATAATTGCTGACTGTTACTCATCTGTTTCTTTTGTCCGTGTTACAAGTATTATTGTCAATTGTGTGTTGATTGTGTAGTGGTATATAGTGATCCCCTTGTTAGTGGTTTGTCTGGTGACACGAGATAACTAATCCTTCAGATTAATTATTTTAAGCCATCTAACGTATTCAGTTAAGTCAGTAATGTAATTAGTAAAGTCAGTAGTGTAATTAGCAGAGCATTATTGTCATTGATTGCTAACCGTCAGTTTGACAGTGTACTGAGGTGCTGATTGTTTCATCTATTGTGATAAACAATAATTTAACGAATTTAAGTGATTGCTAATTGCCAGTGTGACAGTATATTAGCATTTTTTTTATTGATATATAAAAAAAACAAAGTACAAAAACTGGGAACAAAAAACAAAGCAACACATAAAAACAAAACCATCCGGCTTACACAGGAAACAAAGCAAACACTAGTGAAGAGACATAATATACACACAAGATGTCACAGGAAAACACACAGGACACAAACAAGGACTCCACAAACAGCATGGGACAGAGAATGCTCACAATACAACAAATAAGGGACATAAGGACAATACCAAAAATGTACAAGAAAAAAAACAAAAACGTACAAGAAAAAATACACAAAAATTACAACACACGTACAGAAATCAAACCACTCTAAAACAGACAGGGGACGAAATGAAAACACAATCACGGGCAGACCGACTCCGCACAGAAGGAGCGGAACCGGACACAAATGAGGACACCAAGAACAAATACACAGTAAAACCATAAATACACATAAGAACCCAAATAACAGAAAACATATACAAAGAAGAAAGCAATGACAAGTACATAGATATAAAAACGCACACACACCACCCCACACCATACGCCCACCACCCCAAAACATGGGGCGCGCGCAAATACAGGTAAGAAAGAACACCAAACACCCACAACTGCATACAACCACAGCACAAACACCCATACAGAACAAGGCAAAGCATAAAACACGCAGAAGCCAAAAACAAACATCCACACACCACACACGCACAGACATATATGCCCAATACTGCACGCAGGCACTGGGGAAACAACACGCACAACACAGTCAGAAACCAACCATACGGATCACTCGTACTTCTCCGGGTACTCCCGAGCCGGAAATCGTAGGCAGTAAGCATCCCAAACAAGTTGGTCCGTTTCAGGAATCGCACGTCCAGGAGTCACAGTAGGCCGAGGCATCGAATCCGGCATGCCAATGATGAAACACCGCACCCGCGGAACCCAGATGGTAGAAGGGCACCAGGGTATAGGACGCACTCGGTCATCCGATTCAACACACACATATTTGCACCAGACCCGTCGACCTCCTCACCGGACGGGAGGAAGATAGGGAAGGGTTTCTTCCAAGGAAGCCGGTCATAGAGCCGCACCCCAGGAAGCACACCAGGCCACACAGCGGGCCGCACATCCGGCCGTCCACTAGGGCGTGCACTACGATCTACGCTAAGTCCCACGGAGGGCGGCACCGCAGGCGCCCCAGAGACCCCACCAACCGGAATAGGAGCAGGGGGATCCCGTAGTACATCATTCGACAACACCACAACGAGGTCGCGGTCAGCAGGGGCAACCGCCCACTGAGGAGAGCCACCAGCAGGAGGCACAGTGTCCAACACAGAAGGCACCACAGGAGGCAACACAGCGTCGTCCACAGCAGCATCATCCATCGCATCACGCTCCTCCGCCCACGTCCGGCGAGGTGACACATCCCGAGCCGAACCTCAGCGCTTAAAAAGAGGCCGCTGATCGTCGGAGCTGTCACCCCCAGCAAGCGGAGCCCCAGAAGAACCAACGGCAGGCGGCCCCCAAAGCCGGGGCAGCACGATCACGCAGAACAGCAGCCTTAACAACACGGGGCAAAAAGCCACTACCATCCAAGGAGACCGGAATCGGGGAAAAAAGAGACACAGCAGGCGGAAGGGTAGACTCCATTACACGTGAGGTATCCAGCGGGGACGACGGAACCGGCGCAGGAGAAGAGGCACGTGGGAATGAGGAAACTACCAGAGGTGACGCTCACACACCACCACCCCGACAGCCCAGAAAGCACATGTCCATCTGCAGGAGAAGCAGACGCCACCCCAACAGCACCATCCAATGCCTCCATGGAAGCAACCGGCTGCAGATGCACCTCCGCAACCACTGAACGTCGAAGATCCGAAGCAGGTGCCCCTGCTTCGAATCGAAACCGCCGCAGGAACCACATCTGGCACCAGGACAGAGCGAGGATCCGCTGGGGAGCCCCCACTCACAGACAAGCAGGGAAAGTCATCCTCCAGGAAAACTGAAGGGGCCTCAGCATGAGGAGCGTCGCAGCTGGCCACCAAGTGGCCTCAGCGCCACACCGGAAACAGGTTCGTGTCTGATCCTGATAAAATATCCGCAGAGAGAGCCCACGAAACGAAACCCTGGAAGGAATGGGGCACGTCACCCGCATGACGAGCGTACGAGCGCGCAGACGGACCCCTTTCAGCCGGCCCACACTCAAAGTGGTGAACCGGTGCTTCACCACCACACCATACTGCATAAACACCGAAATAAAGTTATGCCTTGGGGAAGGTCACCGCTACACCGTGAACACTCACAAATGTCAAGGCCCCCCCCCCCATCCCAGAGATCCGAGATCTCCACAGTCACAGCCGAAGCAGGAATAGGAAGCGAGTGTGCATCTCAGGGTGCCACAAACTCCTGGGGCCAGATTCACGAAGGTACTTAAGAAGGTCTTTCTTCTTAGCTACAAATGTTTTCCTTCTTAGCTCCTTCGTGGCGGCTATGTCGGTATTCAGGTAGCTACACTAAGTCGAAAAACCTTAGATGTCAAAAACTTTATTCATTGAATACTTAAAGCTATAATTATGACTATATGGACAATTGAAAAAGAGAGAGGGAAGTAGGGGTCCAAGACTTCTTCCTGTTATACATCTTGGGTGTGGAACAAGTAATTATCAGAAGAAGGCACCATGCTGGGAAGGCTATGAAGCAGTAAGGCAGTGAGGCAGCTACTTATTTGAGAAATGCTTATTTTATTTACCTTATAAGCTGAGGCAACATATTTTATTTGAGGAATACTCAGTTGATTCCTCTACATTTAGCATGGAACAAATTTGTGTCCAAGACCTCTTCCTTTTACACAATTTGGTTGTGTGTAACCAAACTAGAAGTGCTCTACAAATCAAGGGACCCAGAATGTGGAATGACCTCCCGAATCATGTCAAAGGCTGTATCTCTCTCAACCAGTTTAAGAGTAAAAACCAAGTACTACCTAATTAACTCCATGTAACCTAACTTACCCCCTAAATGTCAACCCATGTCTTGTTATTTTTTAAGCAATGCTGTTCACCAACGTTTACAATTGCTGATTTCTGCTATGTTACCCCCTTCTTTTATTTTTTATTCCTTCTTTCAACACAATTTATACCTAATCCCGATTACTATTAAGTTTTAGTCTAAGTGTTTTTTCCCCCACACCTTGCCCAAAATGCTATGAGTATTAGTGGCTTTAGGTATTGTATGTACTAGCTCTGTCTATAAATCCAACATTATGTTTGTAAATCAACTGTATGTACTTTTCCTGAATAAAATTTATTTATTATTATTTATTTATTAATCAGTAAGTATTAAAAGAAGGCACCAAGCTGGGAAGGCTATGTAGCACCATTGTGTGTAACAATAAACCAATTTTTTTTTTAACAAATAATGCACCTGTATGGTAAAACAAATCCTGTCAGCTGTAAAAATATTGATGCAGTTATTTAAATAAAAAATATAATGAAAGAAATATTACTGGTTTATCTTTATCCTATATTTTTGTACTGTACAGTATATCCAAGGAAGTGAAAAATTGAGACATAATGCACAATTTAATGAATGATTAGCATGGATTAGCAGTTCAAAAGAAATATGACTATTACATATAAACATGAGATCTTAATGATCCATGGTTAACATGATTTAATAAGGATAATACAGTATTTGTAATAATACAAATTATAATTTAAAATCTTTATTACTGTTTTTTTTATTAAGAAGATTAGGTATACACAGCAATGTGCTGCTACCCTATTTTATATATAATATTACAGTGTAGATAAAAAACTACCTATAAGTTTATCTAATACTCCCATCTCACAGGATGGTTAGACATACATGGAATCAAGGTACAAAATACCAGCCTCAATACAAAAAACAAATCAACCCTGACTAAACAACTCTTCGCGATTTTCACAAGAGGTAAGCATTGAATCATGGAAACATTATATTATAATTACTCTTACCAGTTTCTACAAAACTCCTCTCAAACAATGTATTTTTTAACATGTTTAGGTATACACAACAATGTGCTGCTTCCCTATTCTGTATGAAGGACCACACAGTGTAGATAAAAAACCAGCTACAAGCTCATCCAACATCAATCATACATGGAATCAGGAGAGAACAAAATACTTAAGGCTGATCTAATAGCCTCCACTGGCAAAATCTGGGTGCAGCACAAGAATATCTTCCAATATTCCTGAGTTTATGAAGCAATTACAGAGCTCAAAGTACCTCATACCATTTGTTGTATGGTAACGAGACTCATTTTCCATTATCAAATTAATGGTGCCTTGGCCCAAGATATCAATGTGCTGTCAATTAACTGCTGTTAACTTTTTTCCACAACACTGAAGGCATGCAAGTTTAAATTTGCTGAAGGCTGAATTTTTGTGTTATGGTTGCCTGACTTCCGGTGTCCACAAATGCCATCCAGCTCAATCCATCGACCTTCAGAACTAAAGTTGGTCTACCATCACTAGTGGGGGCCTCATCTCACTACTACGCCAGCATGCTAGGTCAGTCCGCCTGCATGTGCCCGCACTTACCAAAGGTAAAACAAGTATGCGAGTCCCGAAAGTCAAGTCGTTGGGGCTGTCCTATGAATGTACCTGTTTGGGTTTGCTTATGGAAAGGACCTGTCATATTGCTGTTATTTCCCTTCCCCACCTGTTTGCTCACTGCACAAACATATGGAGACAGCTGGGCATCACCACACACGTTATACAATTCCAAATCACATGATCCGGCGGCGAATTGTGGAGCTCATTGAAACTCATTGAGGCCCCGTCCGAAGCAATGAACGGGCCGAGGGTGGGAGGTAAGGCTCTACAAAAATGCTGCTTAGTTAAGCTTACCACTTGGAATGCATCGTACCCCAATTCTTGTGTGAGGTCACTAACCCTACACATAAGGAGTGTGCCAAAATCTTTAAGTGTGACAGTTATCACGACTAAGAGACGTTAAGTAGCGGTGAGCCTCCTCTTCCGTTATTCTCTCTTTACATTTTTGTTTAACTGCCTGAACAAACTGCGGCCTCGTAATCAATTCGTAAATCTGTGTATCTATGTATTTACGTATGTATGTTAGCTTAGCATTTTAAAAGCACTACAATCACCTTCTGTGGTTGGTTGTTCAATAAATCTCTGAACTATATGTTTAACAAATCTCTAACCCTGTCCATTGAGGACAGATGGAAATGAATAAATTCTGGTTAGCATTGTAAATGTGTGGCCACGTCTGTGCTATAAAATAATAATAATAATAATAATAATAATAAAAATCGATTGTCTAAACACTTCCAGCTTTTTGATTGGTCCGCAGAGATACATTAACCACAGTGGTCCGCAGACACTTAACCTCAAGACTCTTAAACACTGAAAAAAAAATTCCTCGGAATATTTGAATACAGGACACTTTATACGTGGAACATGAGATGTTGGGAGTAAATACAGCTGCTAAATCTCCAGAATACAAAAAAGAATGCATGCACCATACTAAATATTCATCAGAGAAATAATTAGTACTAAATCAAGCGAAATATCCTATACTTAGTAAAACTTACAACTGACTTAAACAATATTTAGGGAGCACAGAACAATATTTAGAGACTTTCCTGCCTCTACTCTACACAGACGCTGTCTTGTCGACTCTACTCTGATACACAACCTACCTAACATTAACCTTAGTCCTGGCTTTGTTGCTGCTGACTCTTCCCTTTCACAGTATATACTCAAATGTTCTAAACTTTCTAACAAACGTCATCTGACATAATCCATCCCTTCCCTTTTCTCCTTCTTTTTTCTTTTTCTTTCTCTGGTTCCTCTTACGTTCCCATTCTTACTCCTATTATTACACCTTACCTTCCGTACGTTGTCGTTGCTGTAGATTCAACTAATTAGAACAAAAAGTTCCAAGTAGCACGGGCTATGGTGAGCCCCGTAGTGAACTTACCTGGCACAGGAGTGGTGTTGTAACTTTGGCGTACCAGTTGTTTGTTGTTTTAGATTTAGCTACTCTGAACGAAATGTCCATGTAGCACGGGCTATGGTGAGCCCGTAATTTTTTTTTGTGTGTACTCACCTAGTTGTGCTTGCGGGGGTTGAGCTCTGGCTCTTTGGTCCCGCCTCTCAACCGTCAATCAACAGGCGTACAGGTTCCTGAGCCTATTGGACTCTATCATATCTACACCTGAAACTGTGTATGGAGTCAGCCTCCACCATATTATTTGCTAATACATTCCATTTGTCAACCACTCTGACACTAAAAGAGTTCTTTCTAATATCTCTGTGGTTCATTTGGGCACTCAATTTCCACCTGTGTCTCCTAGTGCGTGTGCCCCTTGTGTTAAATAGCCTGTCTTTATCAACCCTGTCGATTCCCTTGAGAATCTTGAATGTGGTGATCATGTCCCCCCTAACTCTTCTGTCTTCCAACGAAGTGAGGTTTAATTCCCGTAGTCTCTCCTCGTAGCTCATACCTCTCAGCTCGGGTACTAGTCTGGTGGCAAACCTTTGAACCTTTTCCAGTTTAGTCTTATGCTTGACTAGATATGGACTCCATGCTGGAGCCGCATACTCCAGGATTGGTCTGACATATGTGGTATATAATGTTCTGAAAGATTTCTTACACAAGTTTCTAAACGCCGTTCTTATGTTAGCCAACCTGGCATATGCTGCTGATGTTATCCTCTTGATATGAGCTTCAGGGGACAGGTCTGGCATGATATCAACCCCCAGGTCTTTCTCTCTCTGACTCTTAAAGTATTTCATCTCCCAAATGATTCCTTGTATCTGGTCTCCTGCTTCCTACCCCTATCTTCATTACATTACATTTGCTTGGGTTAAACTCTAACAGCCATTTGTTCGGCCATTCCTGCAGCTTGTCCAGGTCTTCTTGAAGCCTCAAGCTGTCCTCCTCTGTCTTAATCCTTCTCATAATTTTGGCGTCGTCAGCAAACATTGAGAGGAATGAGTCTATACCCTCTGGGAGATCATTTACGTATATCAGAAACAGGATAGGTCCAAGCACAGTACCCTGTGGGACTCCACTGGTGACTTCACGCTATTCTGAGGTCTCACCCCTCACTGTAACTCTCTGCTTCCTATTGCTTAGGTACTTCCTTATCCACTGGACCACCCTACCAGTTACTCCTGCCTGTTTCTCCATTTTATGCATCAACCCTTTATGGGGTACTGTGTCAAAGGCTTTCCGACTGTCCAAAAAAATGCAGTCCGCCCATCCTTCTCTTTCTTGATTAATCTTTGTCACCTGATCGTAGAATTCTATCAAGCCTGTAAGGCAAGATTTATCCTCCCTGAACGCATGTTGATGGGTTGTCACGAAGTCTCTTCTCTCCAGATGTGTTACTAGGTTTTTTCTCACAATCTTCTCCATCACCTTGCATGGTATACAAGTTAAGGACACTGGCCTGTAGTTCAGTGCCTCTTGTCTGTCACCAAATTGTATATTGGTACTACATTAGCAGTCTTCCATATTTCTGGTAGGTCTCCCGTTTCCAGTGACCTACTATACACTATGGAGAGTGGCAAGCAAAGTGCTCCTGCACACTCTTTAAATGCCCATGGTGAGATTCCGTCCGGCCCAACAGCTTTTCTCACATCCATGTGTGTGTGTATTCACCAAGTTGTATTTGTGGGGGTTGAACGTGTGTGTGTGTGTGTGTGTGTGTGTGTGTGTGTGTGTGTGTGTGTGTGTGTGTGTGTGTGTGTGTGTGTGTGTGTGTGTGTGTGTGTGTGTGTACTCACCTAATTGTACTCACCTAATTGTGCTTGCAGGGGTTGAGCTTTGGCTCTTTGGTCCCGCCTCTCAACCGTCAGTCAACTGGTGTACAGATTCCTGAGCCTACTGGGCTCTATCATATCTACATTTGAAGCTGTGCATGGAGTCAGCCTCCACCACATCACTTCCTAGTGCATTCCATTTACTAACTACTCTGACACTGAAAAAGTTCTTTCTAATGTCTCTGTGGCTCATTTGAGTACTCAGCTTCCACCTGTGTCCCCTTGTTCGCGTCCCTCCAGTGTTAAATAGTTCATCCTTGTTTACCCGGTCGATTCCCCTGAGGATTTTGTAGGTTGTGATCATGTCCCCCTTACTCTTCTGTCTTCCAGTGTCGTAAGGGGCATTTCCCGCAGCCTTTCCTCACAACTCATGCCTCTTAGTTCTGGGACTAGTCTAGTAGCATACCTTTGGACTTTTTCCAGCTTCGTCTTGTGCTTGACAAGGTACGGGCTCCATGGTGGGGCCGCATACTCCAGGATTGGTCTTACATATGTGGTGTACAATATTCTGAATGATTCCTTACACAGGTTCCTGAACGCCGTTCTGATGTTAGCCAGCCTCGCATATGCCGCAGACGTTATTCTCTTTATGTGGGCTTCAGGAGACAGGTTTGGTGTGATATCAACTCCTAGATCTTTCTCTCTGTCTGTTTCATAAAGTACTTCATCTCCTATTCTGTATCCTGTGTCTGGCCTCCTGTTTCCACTGCCTAGTTTCATTACTTTGCATTTATTCGGGTTGAACTTCAACAGCCATTTGTTGGACCATTCACTCAGTCTATCTAGGTCATCTTGTAGTCTCCTACTATCATCCTCTGTTTCAATCCTCCTCATAATGTTTGCATCGTCGGCAAACATTGAGAGGAACGAATCTATACCCTCAGGGAGATCGTTTACATATACAAGAAACAGTATAGGTTCAAGGACTGACCCCTGCGGGATTCCACTTGTGACGTCTCGCCAATCTGAGACCTCACCCCTCACACAGACTCGTTGTCTCCTGTTGCTTAGGTACTCCTCTGTCCACCGGAGTACCTTCCTTTTCACTCCAGCCTGCATCTCCAACTTTTGCACTAGCCTCTTGTGTGGCACTGTATCAAAGGCTTTCTGATAATCCAAAAATATGCAGTCTGCCCACCCTTCTCTTTCTTGCCTTATTTTTGCTGCCTGGTCGTAGAATTCAAGTAACCCTGTGAGGCAGGGCCTGCCATCCCTGAACGCATGTTGATGCTGTGTTACAAAGTTCCTTCGCTCCAGATGCTCCACTAGTTTTTTTCGCACAATCTTCTCCATCAGCTTGCATGGTATGCAGGTTAGGGACACTGGCCTGTAGTTCAGTGCCTCCTGTCTATCCCCTTTCTTGTATATCGGGACTACGTTAGCTGCTTTCCAAATATCTGGCAGCTCCCCTGTTGCCAGTGATTTGTTATACACTATGGAGAGTGGTAGGCACAGTTCTCTTGCTCCTTCCTTTAGAACCCAAGGGGAGATTCCATCTGGGCCTATAGCCTTTGTCACATCCAACTCTAGTAAACACTTCCTTACTTCCCCGCTGGTAATCTCTAACTCTTCCAGTGGTTCTTGGTTAGCTATTCCCTCACTTACCTCTGGAATTTCTCCTTGCTCTAAGGTGAAGACCTCCTGGAATTTCTCATTCAATTCCTCACACACTTCCTTGTCATTTGTAGCGAATCATTCCGCCCCTATCCTTAATTTCATAACCTGTTCCTTTACTATTGTTTTTCTCCTGATGTGGCTATGCAACAATTTAGGCTGAGTCTTTGCCTTGCTTGCGATGTCATTTTCGTATTGTCTTTCTGCCTCTCTTCTCATCCTGACATATTCATTCCTGGCATTCTGGTATCTTTCTCTGCTCTCCAGTGTCCTGTTATTCCTATAGTTTCTCCATGCCCTTTTACTTTGCTGCTTAGCTAGCCTACATCTCTGATTAAACCATGGGTTTCTCATTTTCATTTCTGTTTTCCTTTTGGACTGGGACAAACTTGTTTGCTGCGTCCTTGCACTTCTGCGTGATGTAATCCATCATATCTTGGGCCGTCTTTTCCCTGAGCTCTGTTTCCCATGCTATATTTGTTAGGAATTTTCTTATCCTCTCATAGTTTCCCTTTCGGTATGCTAACCTTTTGGTTTCGGTATCCTTCCTCGAGTTCAATAACCGTTCTTATATCAAGTACTCAAACACCAGTACACTGTGGTCGCTCATTCCTACTGGGTTGTCAAAACCGATTTCTCTTATGTCGGAGTCGTTCAGAGTGAAGACTAGGTCGAGTCTCGCTGGTTCGTCATTGCCTCTCATCCTTGTGGGTTCTCCGACATGCTGGGATAAAAAGTTCCTTGTCACCACCTCCAATAGTTTGGCTCTCCACGTATCCTTGCCTCCATGCGGTTCCTTGTTCTCCCAGTCAATCCTGATCTCCCATGATGAGCTGGTGGGATCTATTTTTACAGACAGCAGAGGCTGCCCTCTCAATTATAGTGTTAACTGCCATGTTGTTGTTTTCATACTCTTGACTGGGTCTTCTGTCATTTGGTGGAGATTTGTATATTACTGCTACTACTATTCTTGGTCCTCCCATTGTCACGGTGCCTGCTATGTAGTCTCTGAACTCCTCACAGCCCGGGATGGCCATCTCCTTAAAACTCCATTCCTTTCTCATGAGTAGGGCCACTCTACCTCCTCCCCTACCTTCCCTCTCTTTCCTTATTACTGTGTACTCCTGGGGAAACACGGCATTCGTTATGATTCCAGAGAGTTTTGTTTCAGTGAGTCCGATTACATCTGGGTTCACTTCTTGTGCTCTTTCCCTTAGTTCACTTGTCTTGCTTGTGATCCCATCTATGTTCGAGTACATCACCCTGAAACTCACTCTCTTCTGCTTCTCCTCTGGGGTGGACCTTTGGGATCTGGGGTGAGTAGGAGCTGTGGGGACCTGGCACGGGGAGACTGGTGGAGGAAGGAGGGCTTGGGGGGTGGGGGAGAGGGGGGTGGTGGGGGAGAGGGGGAGGGTAAGGGGGGAGAGTAAGAGGGGGAGGGTAGGGGGGGAGTGAGAGGGAGAAGGTTGGGGAAGCATGGGGGGAGGAGAGGCTTTGGGGGATAAGGGAGTTGGGGGGAGAAAAGGGTGGAGGGCTTGGGGGCGTGGGGGAAAAAGGAGGGCTGAGGTGGGTGAGGAACAGGGGAGGGTTTAGGGGAGTGGGGGAGAGGGGAAGACTTAGGTGGGGTGGGGGAGAGTGGGGGGCGGGGGAGAAGGGAGGGCTTGGGGGTGGGAGAGACAGGAAGGCATGTGGGAGAAGGAGGGCTTGGGGGATGGGGGAGAAGGGAGGTCCTGGGGAGATAGATGAGTGGGAGGAGGGGGGTGGGTGGGGGGAGGGTGCCGTAGGTGGATACTTAGTGGGGGGCTGACAGGGGATGGGGCAGGTTGGGTGTCTGTTGGTTAGAATGTGGGGGTGGTGCCCCCAATCCCTGTGGCTGTTGCACTGTTTGAGGAGGGTTCTCCACTTCCCTCTGGGATTGTAGGGTTCTGGGTTGTGGTACTCTGAATCCTTTCTCTCTCCCTGCGCTCCTTCCTCACGTCTGCTGCCTGTATTCTCTCTTCCCTTGTCATATCCCTCTGCAGGAATACTTTTTTGAACTTCGGAACATTTGCTAGACCGCTCTTCCTTGCTAACAGCTCCTCTTTCGTAATTTCGCTCATGAATACCACCTTTATCATTCGGTCCATGTCCTTGTTGAACTTTTCAAGCCTGAAAACCTTTTCAACATTTTGGTTAGTTCCCTCCATCCTTACCTCTTAAAGGATCTCGGTAACTGCGTTTTTGTCCTGGTCTCTCCGCTCCTTTGGGCTGGTCCCTGTTTGCTTTTTAATGCCTGCTACTACTACTGCTCTTTTTCTCTCTATCAGCCGGCTAGTACATCTAGCTGCTTCCTGAGAGGAAGCCACTTCCTTGGCAACTTCCTTAACTGCAGACCTAGTTTCAGGGCTCTTTTTAAGCATTTCAGTAAATGAGAGCTGGGTTGTGGTGGTCCCCTCCACAGTAGTATTCCCATCTCCCTGAGGTACTGTTTGTGTCTGGTATTGTGGAAGAGTCTCCTTTAGGCATCTTATCTCCTCCTTTGCTGCCCTTAGATCATCTTGCAGGTTGGCTACTGTCTCCCTCATTACCCGCAGTCCTTTACTGAATTCATTCTGCATTTGCTGGAGTACTTCCTTCATCCAGTCTTTCTGTTCCACCCCATCCTCTGTGTTTGTTCCAGCTGCGATTGTCCTCCTGCGTTTGCCAGCCAGAGTTCGTATCCCTTCCATGATTTCCCTATGAGTGTGTGTGAGAGAGAGAGAGAGAGAGAGAGAGAGAGAGAGAGAGAGAGAGAGAGAGAGAGAGAGAGAGAGAGAGAGAGAGAGAGAGAGAGAGAGAGAGAGAGAGAGAGAGAGAGAGAGAGAGAGAGAGAGAGAGAGAGAGAGAGAGCGAGAGAGAAAGAGAGAGAGAGAGAGAGAGAGAGAGAGAGAGAGGAGAGAGAGAGAGAGAGAGAGAGAGAGAGAGAGAGAGAGAGAGAGAGAGAGAGAGAGAGAGCGAGCGAGAGAGAGAGAGAGAGAGAGAGAGAGAGAGAGAGAGAGAGAGAGAGAGAGAGAGAGAGAGAGAGAGAGAGAGAGAGAGAGAGAGAGAGAGAGAGAGAGAGAGAGAGAGGGAGAGAGAGAGAGAGAGAGAGGGAGAGAGAGAGGGAGAGAGAGAGCGAGAGAGAGAGAGAGAGAGAGAGAGAGAGAGAGAGAGAGAGAGAGAGAAGAGAGAGAGAGAGAGAGAGAGAGAGAGAGAGAGAGAGAGAGAGAGAGAGAGAGGAGGTGTGTGAGTGTATGGGGGGGTAGGTGGAAGGTGGAATTGAGGGAGGGGGGATGGAGAGGGTGTGTGGGGGTGGATTAATGCGGGAGGGTTCAGAGCGAGGTTGTGTGTGTGTGTGTGTGTGAGTGCGTGCGTGTGTGTGTGTGTGTACTCACCTAGTTTTCCTCACCTAGTTGTGTTTGCGGGGGTTGAGCTCTGGCTCTTTGGTCCCGCCTCTCAATTGTCAATCAACAGGTGTACAGATTCCTGAGCCTATCGGGCTCCGTCATATCTACACTTGAAACTGTGTATGGAGTCAGCCTCCACCACATCACCCCCTAATGCATTCCATTTGTCAACCACTCTGACACTAAAAAAGTTCTTTCTAATATCTCTGTGGCTCATTTGGGCACTCAGTTTCCACCTGTGTCCCCTTGTGCGTGTTCCCCTTGTGTTAAATAGACTGTCTTTATCTACCCTATCAATTCCATTCAGAATCTTGAATGTGGTGATCATGTCCCCCCTAACTCTTCTGTTTTCCAGCGAAGTGAGGTTTAATTCCCGTAGTCTCTCCTTGTAGCTCATACTTCTCAGCTCGGGTACTAGTCTGGTGGCAAACCTTTGAACCTTTTCCAGTTTAGTCTTATCCTTGACTAGATATGGACTCCATGCTGGGGCTGCATACTCCAGGATTGGCCTGACATATGAGGTATACAAAGTTCTGAATGATTCTTTACACAAATTTCTGAATGCCGTTCGTATGTTGGCCAGCCTGGCATATGCCGCTGATGTTATCCGCTTGATATGTGCTGCAGGAGACAGGTCTGGCGTGATATCAACCCGCAAGTCTTTTTCCTTCTCTGACTCCTGAAGAATTTCCTCTCCCAGATGATACCTTGTATCTGACCTCCTGCTCCCTACACCTATCTTCATTACATTACATTTGGTTGGGTTAAACTCTAACAACCATTTGTTCGACCATTCCTTCAGCTTGTCTAGGTCTTCTTGAAGCCTCAAACAGTCCTCTTCTGTTTTAATCCTTCTCATAATTTTAGCATCGTCCGCAAACATTGAGAGAAATGAATCGATACCCTCCGGGAGATCATTTACATATATCAGAAACAAGATAGGACCGAGTACAGAGCCCTGTGGAACTCCACTGGTGACTTCACTCCAATCGGAGGTCTCACCCCTCACCATAACTCTCTGCTTCCTATTGCTTAGATACTCCCTTACCCACTGGAGCACCATACCAGCAACACCTGCCTGTCTCTCCAGCTTATGTACCAGCCTCTTATGCGGTACTGTGTCAAAGGCTTTCCGACAATCCAAGAAAATGCAGTCCGCCCAGCCCTCTCTTTCTTGCTTAATCTGTCACCTGATCATAGAATTCTATCAAGCCTGTAAGGCAAGATTTACCCTCCCTGAACCCATGTTGGCGATTTGTCACGAAGTCCCTTCTCTCCAGATGTGTTACCAGGTTTTTTCTCACGATCTTCTCCATCACCTTGCATGGTATACAAGTCAAGGACACTGGCCTGTAGTTCAGTGCCTCTTGTCTGTCGCCCTTTTTGTATATTGGGACCACATTCGCCGTCTTCCATATTTCTGGTAGGTCTCCCGTCTCTAGTGACTTACTATACACTATAGAGAGTGGCAAGCAAAGTGCCTCTGCACACTCTTTCAGTACCCATGGTGAGATCCCATCTGGACCAACAGCCTTTCTAACATCCAGATCCAGCAGGTGTCTCTTGACCTCCTCTCTCGTAATTTCGAACTCCTCCAAGGCCGCCTGGTTTATCTCCCTTTCTCCTAGCACAGTGACCTCACCCTGTTCTATTGTGAAGACCTCCTGGAACCTCTTGTTGAGTTCCTCACACACCTCTCTGTCATTCTCTGTATATCTGTCCTCGCCTGTTCTAAGTTTCAATACCTGTTCTTTCACTGTTGTTTTCCTTCTGATGTGACTGTGGAGTAGCTTTGGTTCAGTCTTGGCTTTGTTTGCTATATCATTTTCAAAATTTTTCTCTGCTTCTCTTCTCACCCTGACGTACTCATTCCTGGTTCTCTGGTATCTCTCTCTGCTTTCTGGTGTTCTGTTATTCCGGAAGTTCCTCCACGCCTTTTTGTTCAGTTTCTTCGCTTCCATACATGCCCTATTATACCATGGATTCTTCTGTTGCTTCTCGGATTTTTCCCTTTGGGCCGGGATGAACCTGTTTACTGCCTCCTGACACTTTTGGGTAACATAGTCCATCATACCCTGTACAGACTTGTCTCTGAGGTCTGTGTCCCAAGGTATTTCACTTAGGAAACTTCTCATCTGTTCATAATTCCCCTTTCGGTATGCCAGCCTTTTGATTCCTAGTTCTTTTTGGGGGGAGATAAGTCCTAGCTCTACCAGGTACTCAAAGTTCAATACACTGTGGTCACTCATTCCCAAGGGCGCTTCCATCTTAACTTCCCTTATATCCCATTCATTTAGGGTAAATATCAAATCAAGCATTGCTGGTTCATCTTCTCCTCTCATTCTTGTTGGTTCTTTGGTGTGCTGGCTTAGAAAGTTTCTTGTTGCCACGTCCAGCAGCTTAGCTCTCCATGTTTCTGGTCCTCCATGTGGGTCTCTGTTCTTCCAATCTATCTTCCCATGGTTGAAGTCTTCCATAATTAGTAGTCCAGATCCATTCCTGCTAGCAACAGAAGCTGCTCTTTCTATTATGTTAATGGTGGCCATGTTGTTTCTATCATATTCCTGTCTAGGTCTTCTGTCATTTGGTGGTGGATTATATATGACTGCGACTATAATTTTTTTCCCTCCATTTGTTACAGTACCTGCTATGTAGTCACTGAAACCTTCACAGCCCTGAATATCCATCTCCTCAAAATCCCAGCCTTTTCTTACCAGCAGAGCTACACCACCCCCACCTCTTCCTTCCCTCTCTTTCCTCATAACATAATAGTCCTGTGGGAACACTGCATTTTTTTATCGTTTTCGTGATCTTTGTTTCTGTGAGGGCTATTATGTCTGGGTTTTCCTCTAGTACCAGTTCTCCAAGCTCATTTACTTTATTTGTAATTCCATCTATGTTAGTGTACATCGCTTTGAGGCTCACTTTCTTCTGTCCCTTCTCAAATCGCCTCCTTGGTGAGTGTTCTGCTGGTGGGGGAGGCTGTTCCATGGGTGTGAGGACCTGTGAGGTGGATAACAGGGTCTCAGAGGATACTGGGATGAGGGGCGGGGGATCCAGTGAAGGGGGAGGGACAGGGAGGGTATGGGGTGAAAGGGGAGGGAGGACGGGAAGGAAAGGGGGGGAGGGAGGACTCGGGAGGAGGGGAGGGGTAGAAGGGTGGGGATTGGGTGTGGGGGGAGGGAGATTTGGCTGAACATTTGAGTGGGGGCAGAGAGGGTTTGGGGTAGGGGGGTTTTCTATGCAGAGGAGGGAGGCGGGGTTGTCCTCCCTTCTGGTGTTACTGGGTAGCTGGTTGTGGGTTCCCCCCTCGCCTCTGTGGGTGTTGTGTTGGGAGCTGTGACTTCCTGGTTTTCCCCTCTCGCCTTGCGCCTCTTCCTTGCTTTCTGCCGCCACGGCTCTCTCCTCCCTTGTCATGTCTCTCTGGAGGAATACATTTTTTAATTTTCCCACATTTTTCAGGGAGCTCTTCCTTGATAGGATCTTCTCCTTTGTGTTCTCGTTTGCAAACACTATCTTTATCATTCGGTCTCGGTCTTTGTTGTACCAGCCTAGCCTGAAAACCTTCTCAATGCTATGCTCAGCCCCTTCCATGTCTAGTGCCTTTAGTACTTCATTCACTGCTGCTTTGTCCTTGTCATTCCACTCTGTCCTATTAGATCCTTCCTGCTCTTTAATACCCACAGCAACCACTGATCTGTTCCTTTCCATCAGTTGGCTAGTGGAGCGTGCCGCCTCCTGCGAGGTGGCTGCTTTCATGGCCACCTCCATCACTGCAGTCATTACTTCAGAGTTATTTTTTTTAGTATTTCCGCAAATGTTGCTTTTATTGTGGCATTCTCATCCAAAGACTGTGTGTGTGCGTGTGTGTGCGTGTGTGCGTGTGCGTGTGTGCGTGTGTGTACGTTTGTGTGTGTGTGTGTGTGTGTGTGTGTGTGTGGTTGAGTGCGGGGGTGTTTGGGTATAGGGGTAGGGGTAGGGGGGTGTCTTGGGACAGTGTAAGGCGTGGGAAGGTTTGGGAGGGGGGGGAGGATGGGTGAGGTTACCAGGGTAGCATGTGTCAAGCCCCACCCAAGTGAGCCACGGAGTTGTATATTTGAGATATTGAGACCTACTTTAAATTAGGCATTTTAAGTCACTCTGTACACCTTATTGATGACCTAGAGAGGGGTACCTACCGTCAGCTCACCCCGAGCAAGCACGCCTAGGTGAGTTTGAAGAGATGTCCTTATGACGGGGTTGGTCGTCTGTCCTCTCCTCTCTCTGGTATCAATGTTGTCTCCACGTGCTACTGTTGTCTCCACGTGCTACTGTTGTCTCCACTTGCTCCTGGTAACATTCGTTCCTATCTTCCTCACTGGTCGTCAGCCACTATGTGCACTTAGTATACGATCCTAACGGTGCACACACTTCGGGGGATCAATCACTATGTATGCTGCAATCCGCTTCAGAACACATCACTCAGCAAGCAAATCGTAGGTCCTGGCTAGGCTGACCCATCGGTACACACTGATCTTGCCACTCGACCTTATTTTTGCTTTCTTAATTGCTCTACCGCTGTAGGAGCTCACTATACACCTTGATCACTGCGTTTGTGTACACTCCTGTGACAAAAAACTATGTTTCTTGTCTCCGTAACACTTCAATGTCTCGAGATAATTAATGTTATTCGCGGACCCTACGGACACCACGTGTGACTCTCTCCAGAACTGCGAACGAACGCAGAGTGTGTGTGTGTGTTGGGGTACCTTTTGCCTTGCTCTTATATTCCTCCAAGATTTCGGTCTCCTCTTGCCTTACTTAATGCACTTGCCTCCCTCGTCTCATCACAGTCGACTTGATAATGGTCCAGGACGGACCGAAACGTCGTCCATTCACTTTTTAGTATGAGGTTTGGTCAAAAATTTTCAGCAACGTTATTGACTTTTCATCTGCGCAGGGGGGGTCACTTAATTAAAGGGGGTCACTTATTTTTAAGGGAGGTCACTTATTTTTAATGGGTCAATTAATTAAAGGGGGGTCCTCTTATTTTTAAGTGGTCCTTCGTTATTATTAAACCAATAGCTTCTATTTCTTATATACATCAATGATCTGCCTAATGTCTCTAACATTCTGAAACCTATTTTGTTTGCTGATGATACTACCCTCATCTACTCCAACCCCAACCCACATACACTAAATAATGTTGTTAATAATGAACAAAAAAAGTCCACTTATGGATGTCAACCAACAAACTAACACTTAACATAGAAAAGACCTACTACATCTTATTTATGTTCCCAATTTGAACATCTTTACCATTGTGATCATTGCTGTCTTCTTATATGTGCTGCCAATCTGCTGTATTGTGTTCATTAATCTTGTTTATCTGTATCTATTGCTACCCAGTCTCCCAATCTTTATGCACCCAATCTAAGCATCTTTACCATTGTGATCATTGCTGTCTTATATGTGCTGTCAATCTGCTGTATGGTGTCTATTAATCTTGTTTAAATTACCAATCAAGCTGTCAATGTAATCAATCAGAGCTTTAATATAACAATGTGCTTTAATATACTTACTAAGCTCTCTCATCTCATTTTTCTCTTGCAATGTATTTGTTATCATTTATTATATTATATCTATTATTATACCCGGTAATCTATTCCACAAATCTACAACCCTGTTGCCTAACTCTTTGGCTTTCTAGAAAATGTAAATTAAGAATTTTCAACCTTTCTTCATATGAAAGGGTTCTAATTTGTTAATTAAATTGGTCATTATTCCCTGAAAACGGTCAGTTGAAGTTATGTCCAGTCTATAGTATGGAAACCAAAACTGAACTCCATAATCTAAATGGGGCCTAAAAGGAGCAATATATAGCTAAAGTATAAAACAATATTTTTTTTTATTATCAACGCTTATAGAAATAAATCCCAGTGTCCTATTTGGCATCTATCATATATTTGTGCATTGATATTTTTGCCTTTAAATTCTTTCTAATCATGGCCTCCATATCATTTTTGCAATTAGATTTCGCAATTTCAACATCCAGCTGATATCGTGTAAATCTATCAGCACCTAGCCTCAGAACCTTACATTTGTCAGCATTTGACTGAAACTGTCAATATTTTGATAATTTCAAAACACAAGCTAAATCGCCTTGGAGTGACTTTGAGTCTTCTGAAAATTTGTCCACCCAATATTTATATATCAGCAACTTTGCAAACATTGCTGTTGAATCCAAAAGCTAAATCACTGTAAATTCGGTAAACAAGACAGGGCCTGCGGACAGGGCCTTGAGGCACTCTACTTACAAGAGCTCTCACCCTCATTTAACTCAATTTAAACTAATTCCTTGTTTGTTTGAAATATGCCCTAATCCATCATATGATATCATCCCTAGTACCGTAAGCCTCTATCTTTTTAATCAATGGCACCTAATATAAAAGCTTTGCTAAAATCACGATATATGTCACAATCCATTCGACTATCAACTGTCTCAATCATGTTGGAAAGAATGAGAGAAAAATTTGTCAAATATGAGCGTGTCTTAGTAAAACCATCTTGTGAATCTTTTATTAATCTATGTTTTTCAATATGTACACAAATGGCCTTTGGAAAATATAGTTTCAAGCAGCTTTCCCACAATAGATGTTAAGCTAATTTGCTAATAGTTTGATGCAAGTGATCTACCTAGAATTCTTAAATATGGACACCACATTAACCACGACTCAATTGATGTTATAAATGTTTAAGACTGCGGATCACAAAGCCCTCAATACATTCATTATTCACCCGTCAAACACTTCATCTGTCCCTTAGAACTAGTCTTTCTTTAATTAGTAAATTTGACTCAGTGGAAGCTTCGAGATTTCCTCTGGATTTAGTGGAATCCAATGTTGTATAACTTCTACCGAATGGTGGTACAAGGGGGTTAGGTGTACAACTGGGAGTTTCCTTGATCGCTGGTTCGAGTCACTTCTTTGTTAAAACTGATGTTCTCACTTTCTAGATAATACTACTGACCACTTATCTTGGTCGTCACGAGATTAAC
Organism: Procambarus clarkii; assembly: GCF_040958095.1. Taxonomy (NCBI): domain Eukaryota; kingdom Metazoa; phylum Arthropoda; class Malacostraca; order Decapoda; family Cambaridae; genus Procambarus; species Procambarus clarkii. The sequence continues at coordinate 50,692,491 of NC_091156.1, forward strand.
ATCAAAACAGCAAACGCTATCACACGTGTAGTGAAGCTATTGCCTTAATTTTCGTTGTGGCATTGTAACCTTCGTTAACCTTACCATTGAGGAACAAACATTTTTCTCTAAAAGTAGAGTCTGCTCTCTGCAAGTCTCCGTTTTATTTGAAAAAGAACTTAAGCGACATTAGGAACACCAACTTTTAAATTACCTAGGCATCCCTTTACTGCCACAGCTCCTTTGCTTGAATATATCAATAGATATAACTGTAAATTCTATGACCCTTCCAGGATTTGAACCTGGGACTCCAGACAACCATACTCTTAGTAGTTCGGCAATATACCCACTCAACCAGTAATTCCCTAAAAGTGTTGGAAGTCCTGAGACTCGCCTGTACCCAAACACTCACGTATGAGTCTCAAATTGTAACCAAATAAGTGCAGATGAGTGCAGTGAATGGTAACATTAGTCTTCAACAAAAAAATCTGGAAAACCGTAGAGAGGGTTAAGACTGGCACAGGACTCAACATATATTCCAAACCAGTTACATTACAAGTAACTAAGAATACATAGAAATATTTCATTCAAGACGATGTTTTGGTGCCTTTTATTCTTCATGTTTTAAAATATCTGGCAAACCAAAACACATTGTACAGACCTTAAATTGTGCATTAGACGAGCCATGCTCTAATATCATGATGGCAGATTTGTCCTCCACTACGTCTAGAATTGACTGGTAGGGTTGAGGGATGTGTCTGACGGCCAGGAGAGCCATGAGGTTGCCAGCGTAGCTCTGCGTCAGCACCACCGTCACCAGCCCCCACACCACCACCACCACCCGCTCCCACCACCTGTCACCACCACGCTCAAACACATCTGAAAAGGCAATATTTATTCATTAATAGTACTTGTTAATCATTGTATATGCAGCATTAATTTAGAAATTTTTTATCCATAAATTAAATCAATCTATATAAATAAGAATGGAAATGTTCTTTTGTTCAAAATCACAATTCTCCGAAAGTTCATCACCGATTGCTTTGAAATTTTCACACAACGTTCAGTTCGTATCCGAGAGGGTTTTTATATACATCCTATATAGATGTGACGTCTGTGGACAGGAAAAAAATGTTTTTTAAGAAAAACTGTGTTTTCAAGTGTTTTTCATGTGAGGGAAATCTCCGAAACCGCTTTACCGATTGCTTTGAAATTTTGACACAAAGTTGCAGTCGAATAGGTGCGTGTTTTTATATACCTACTATATACATGCCTCACCTGTGCCAGGAAAAAAACATGCTTTTTTGAAAAACAATGCCATCTATTAGACGTAAGAGCAACACTCGATGTAATGTACGAAAGTTCTTCACCGACTGCTTTGAAATTTTGACACAATGTTCCATTTGAATACGTGCGTGTTTTTATGTCTACTAAATAGATGCAACACCAGTGACATGCATAAAAATGTTTTTTTTTTAAGAAAAACAGCGCCATCTGTTGCATGTAAGAGCAACACACGCAATACTAAGTATGTTATGATTCCATTTCAATGTTTCCGATTGCATTGATAAATAGATTTTTCATAGATTTCGATTTATATTCATTTTGATTTAACTATTTTCTGAGATATTGTGTTGGAATTGAGCTGTGTTGTTTTATATACGTTTTATATATTTTATTATATGTATTATATATATATATATATATATATATATATATATATATATACTATATATATATATATATATATATATATATATATATATATATATATATATATGTCGTACCTAATAGCCAGAACGCACTTTCTCAGCCTACTATTCAAGGTCCGATTTGCCTAATAAGCCAAGTTTTCATGAATTAATGTTTTTTCGTCTACCTAACCTACCTAACCTAACCTAACCTAGCTTTTTTTGGCTACCTAACCTAACCTTACCTATAAATATAGGTTAGGTTAGGTTAGGTAGGGTTGGTTAGGTTCGGTCATATATCTACGTTAATTTTAACTCCAATAAAAAAAAATGACCTCATACATAGAGAAAAGGGTTGCTTTATCATTTCATAAGAAAAAAATTATAGGTAAATATATTAATTCAGGAAAACTTGGCTTATTAGGCAAATCGGGCCTTGAATAGTAGGCTGAGAAGTGAGTTCTGGCTACTAGGTACGACATATATATATATATATATATATATATATATATATATATATATATATATATATATATATATATAATATATATATGTCGTACCTAGTAGCCAGAACGCACTTGTCAGCCTACTAAGCAAGGCTCGATTTGCCTAATAAGCCAAGTTTTCATGAATTAATATATTTTCTCTAATTTTTTTCTTATGAAATGATAAAGCTACCCATTTCATTATGTATGAGGTCAATTTTTTTTATTGGAGTTAAAATTAACATAGATATATGACCGAACCTAACCAACCCTACCTAACCTAACCTAACCTATCTCTATAGGTTAGGTTAGGTTAGGTAGCCGAAAATGTTAGGTTAGGTAGTCGAAAAAACATTAATTCATGAAAATTTGGCTTATTAGGCAAATCGGGCCTTGCATAGTAGGCTGAGAAGTGCGTTCTGGCTACTAGGTACGACCATATATATATATAAATATATATATAAATATATGTATATATATATATATATATATATATATATAATATATATATATATATATATATATATATATATATATATGTATGTATTAGTCTATTTTGGTAGCAGTCTTTCCTGTAGACATATATTATTAAATATGACCGAAAAAGTAGGATTAATAATTCTAACACGAATTTTCTCGATCTTTCTTACGTTTCTTTTCACTGTTGATGGTAATTCAATAATCAATTCTCCAAAAATTCATTTTCATTTCTAATCTGACGCGACACTTGAGCGCGTTTCGTAAAACTTATTACATTTTCAAAGACTTTAGTTTACACACACACACACAACTTTAACTGAATAGAGCTTAAACATCTTCGAGTTTTTATACCTACATTTGGGTGGGGTGACATGTTACAATAGTTTTGGATGAGGTGAAAATAAACTTTTAACACAAGACAGGACACGAAACAATGGGTATTAAAGGTAGGTAACTGCAGAAGGACTATTTTTATTGGCCCATATTTCTTGATGCTTCTATATTGTTAGCGGAGTCTTGAAGTGGGTAGAATATAACTGTGCATTAATTGGCTGTTGATAGCTGGTGTTGACTTCTTGATGTGTAGTGCCTCGCAGACGTCAAGCCGCCTGCTATCGCTGTATCTATCGGTTGATTTCTGTGTTGTTTGCTAAGATTTCTCTGGCGATGGTTTGGTTGTGGGAAGAGATTATATGTTCTTTAATGGAGCCTTGTTGCTTATGCATCGTTAAACGCCTTGAAAGAGATGTTGTTGTCGTGCCTATATACTAATTTTTTTGAGGCTTACAGTCCCCAAGAGGGCATTTGAAGGCATAGACGACGTTGGTCTCTTTTAAAGCGTTCTGTTTTGTGTCTGGAGAGTTTCTCATGAGTAGGTTGGCCGTTTTTGGTTTTATAGTAAATTGTCAGTTGTATCTTCTGATTTTTGTCTGTAGGGATAACGTTTTTACTAACAATATCTTTCAGACCCTTTCCTCCGTGTTATGGGCTGTGGAAAAGAAGTTCCTGTAAAATAGTCTAATAGGGGGTATAGGTGTTGTGTTAGTTGTCTCTTCAGAGGTTGCATGGCGTTTCACTTTCCTTCTTATGATGTCTTCTAAGAAACCATTGGAGAAGCCGTGTTGACTAGAACCTGCCTTGCCCTACAGAGTTCTTCGTCGACTTGCTTCCATTCTGAGCTGTGGCTGAGAGCACGGACGACATAAGCGTTAACAACACTCCTCTTGTACCTGTCTGGGCAGTCGCTGTTGGCATTCAGGCACATTCCTATGTTTGTTTCCTTAGTATAGACTGCAGTGTGGAAAACTCGCTCCTTTCCATGACTGTTACATCTAGAAAGGGCAGCTTCCCATCCTTCTCCATCTCGTAAGTGAAACGCAACACAGAACTCTGCTCAAATGCCTCCTTCAGCTCCTGCAGAAGTCTGACATCAGGTACATTTGTAAAAATGTGGTCAACATACCTGCAGTATATGGCCGGTTCCAAGTTCATGTCGACTAAGATTTTTTGCTCGATGGTACCCATGTAGAAGTTTGCAAACAGGACACCTAGGGGAGAACCCATGGCGACCCCATCTACTTGCTTATACATGTGTCCATCCGGGCTCAAGAAGGGTGCCTCTTTAGTAGAAGCTTGGAGTAGTTTCAGAATGTTTTCTGGTATGTCAAGAGGAGTACAGGCCGGATCACGATACACTCTCTCGGCTATCATCCCGATTGTTTCATCCACAGGTACGTTGGTAAACAGTGATTCTACGTCCAACGAGGCTCTTATCCCTGTGGCCCGTGTTCCCCGCAGTAAGTCAACAAGTTCCTTTGGAGACGTCAGGCTGAAGGCGCAAGGGATATAAGGGGTCAGCAAGCCGTTGAGT
>NC_091156.1:50701995-50711995 GCF_040958095.1 Procambarus clarkii
AGAATAGTACTATCAAGAGTACTCACGATACTTGTATATATTATTATTGGTGTGAACAGGCACTCGGATTAAGTGATGAATTTACTGTGTTGAGAATGTCTTTCAGGAGACTTTGATGTGAACATATAGTGATAAATTATATATATAATATTTATGCCAGTATTTGGAAGTTAGGCCATGTGCCCAGTAACTATTTATTTACCATTTATTAATGCCTGATTTATCTATATTATATATGTCTATGTTCGTGCATTGAATAACCATTTGTGAGTGCAGTGATTTATTGTGTTATCGCCCACGAAAGGAAGTACTGAGAACTCCAGTGTTAAATACTTCATAAGTTACCATTGAAATGAAGGGCAGTGTGTAAAACCATTACAGTGAATTATTGACGCATTTATTATAGACACGATTGTTTGAGCCCGAGAACAGCGTAGCAAAGTAATACGTGCTATTGTTGCAAATATCGAGTGTGCGAACTTCTAGTGATCTTTGAGAACTTAAAGAAACAGCGCGTGTGCCGCTAGAGAAACAAGCAATAAACTTTCGCGCGGAAGGGGGCGCTCAGCTGATTGTGACATTGACGAGAGGGGGAGTGTTGCCACCGTAGTGAGTGCATAATATACGTGGGAACGACCGACTCCCGCCTGGATCAGCTGATTAATTATTGATATGACCTTGTGACATCTTTCAATGAGTTTTAAGTAAAATACAAAATATATTTGTGTTTATATCATCCCTCCATTTATCTTGTGGCTATATTATACTTGAAAGCAAAGAGTGATAAAAGTAAGTACCTGCCTGATATCCTGATCTATTGAGTGTGACCTTGCCAAGGATACCACAATTCAACCAGTCCACTGACGTGTTACTGGACACCGAAAAACACCAGTTGGCGACCTTGTGGTTAATAGTAAAGCCCTATTGTTGGGGTGGGCACATAACAGTTAAGTGAACGAGTTGTGTTCCCACTCCTTCTCAATCAGAGGCCGGTTGGGATTGACTGGGATACCTCTCCTGGCGTGCAGTGGCGCCGCAAGGATAGAGTGAAGACCCGCAGGGCTACGGTGAGTGACATTGAACATATCTGTTGCTCACCCGAGAGTAGAGTAAGAGTAAACCCCAACAATATATATATATATATATATATATATATATATATATATATATATATATATATATATATATATATATATATATATATATATATATTCCCCCTTCCAATTTGAACTGTTACTTCACTGTCTTATCCAAAAAGTTTTCTGTTTCGTCCTGCAGTTAATATGAGCATTTGAATATAAATATTTTTTCCACCAAATACAATGCTGATAAAACTAGTATTGGAAACAAATCAAAGAAATTTACGTTCTTCATGATCCTTTAGTTTTGCTATAATAATAAATTCACCAGAAAATTTTACTATTTCCTCCTTTCGGTTCATATAATAATATATTTCAGGGTTAAACTATGGTCTTCATATAATCTAACAATAAAGTAATAGCATCTGAACTTACACTGATTCAACAACAGGCGGAGGTAGGCGAATGTAGCAGGAAAGGCGTAATTATGACCGTTGGTGTTGAGTGGGAAGCACGCGGACATGAGGATGGTCACAGCGGGCAGCACCACCAGCGCACCCAAGATGGCCGCCCACACCAGCGGCTCCCAGAGGGAACAGGAAGCCCCATGGGTTCACCTCTGACTGTCCTCGAGCTCCAAGGATTCTATTGTAGTCTATTAGGACAGGTTTTGTGAAGTCCACCACCTCAGCTCGAGCTGCACTTACCCCGAAGGGTCCGACACCCACATCTACTTCCTCATTTGAAAATAAAAGACATCCTTATCAGTAACACTATAACAACATGATGACCAACCCACACATCAGAAGTTGGAGAAACGACGACATTTGGGTCCGTCTTGGACCAATGTCAAGTCGTGTGACAGAGAAGAGATCGTTTGATTGATGAAGATTAAGCCATCCAAGAGGTGGCATGGGCGTGAGGAGCCCATAATGAGGAGAGCTTGTTGTTTTAGATTCAGCTACTCAGAACAAAAAGTGCCAAGCAACATGGGCTATAATGAGCCCGTCGTATTTACCTGACACAGGAGATGTGCTTGAGAAGAGTATGTTCCTTTTGTTGTTTTAGATTTAGCTGCTCAGCTAGAAATGTAGTACGAACTATGGTGAGCCCGTAATTGAGTTCAGTTATTCCCTATAACCTTGCTACTGTTATATTTGAGTCAGAGTTTGAAATGGAGGTGGGGTTCCTCACTTCTCTTTTTCTGTTCCACTTCTGTTTTAACGCTCTTGTTTTAGTCTTTTGTTTTATTTACTTTATCTTGGTGGCGGAAATAGACGCACATTATTCACTAGTGTGTCCCCATTCTTCAACTGCTTTTCTGACCATTGTAGTTGCTGTGGATTTTGCATTTAATGCATCAGCTCTTGTTGGATGAATGTTGAGTTTGATGCGCAGTTACTTCACATTCCAGTAAGTAATATAATAGCGGCGCCACTGTATCTGTTCTACAGATATGAAACTCTTTAACTATTGGGGTTATTACCTCCCAGCAGCACTTGTAACCAGGTCTAAGTCTGTGTTTGGCTATTGCAATGTCTCTGGATATCTTTTTTGCCAGGCTTGAAAGAGGAGTACCCAGTGGCTTGTTCGTACTATATCGCAGTAGGTCTTCATTGCGCTACTTTGGCTCTGTGGCGAGGTTTGATAGTTGGGAGTATTTTCTTATTGAGTTGCTCCTTAATCTATGAAAAACTTGGAGAAATTTTTAGCTGTACAACAGGTAGAGCAAAGGCAGTTTTTGCTAGTGAGTCTGCCTTTTCATTACCATCTATGCCAATGTGACTTGGTATCCAATTTAGATGATTGGACAGCCCTAGATTGTGTACTTCTTTTGCACGATGTAGGATTTCTGTGATGAGTTGTATATTATCTTTGTGCTGACTGGATAACAATGCCTGGAGCAAAGTTTTAGAGTCGGTATGAATGATAACAAGTAAGTTATTCTCAGATGCATAATTTATGGCCTCTTGCAGGGCATATAATTCTGTTTGCCATGTTAAGCACCCCTATTCATGCTCCAGTAGGATTCATGGTTGTTAGTTTAAACTGCTGCCCCAGCAGAATCTCTTTCTTGGTCAATTGATCCACCAGTGTAGATATGAGTTATTGTCGGTCTTGAGATTGTTGTTCTTTGATTGATTTGTTCCTCTACGAGTCACATGCTGATTTTTAACTGGTAATCCTTTAATGATTATCTTTAGACTCAATTCTTCCATGGAGGAGACTGCCGAAAATGTTTATATGGTATATCTTCTCCTTTGTTTCTAATGGTCCATTTTAAGTCCAATTTCTATTGAATATTGACCAGATTATCCGTCCATGCACTGTGCTATATTTAAGATTTCTATGAAGCTATCTGTGTATGCTGTCTTTGATTGACAGTCTGGCATTCTTGGTTCCAACAAGTTTTGGTGTTATAGTAGATATTCTTTCTTTGATCCTGTTTTTCTAAGGTTGGTAAGTTGGTTTTCATTCTACATTCTCTTAATGCGTCCATATAGGTGCTCCCAGCATTGTTCTGAGAGCATCATTTAGTGACGCTTCCAATTTATCTCATTGGTTATCACTGAGGGATGTAAGATCAGGAGCAGAGTGGTCAATGAGTGACCTAACTGCTTGAACGAAGTACATTTTGAGTACTGGTAGAGATGCATCATCTCTAAAACTTATCAGGGAGCGCAAAGCTGAGTTTCTGGTGTTGCAACGTTGCCAAAGATATTCAGTTTCTTGAGTGAATTTCAACTGGCTGTCTATTATGGCACAAAGGTATTAAAACGAGGTAACCCACTCAATTTCGAGTCTTTGTATTGCGAGTCTGATGTCCTGAGTTCTCATTCTTACGATCATTGCTTTGGTTTATATTGCTGTTTATTTTCACTGCATTGCATTCCGATTCCCAGCTGATGATGACTAGGCATTTTTGTGGATGGTTCCTGGCGTCTTTGCCATTGGTGATGACCACAAAGTCGTCAGCATTGTTAAGCAGTTTGGCATTTGGTAACTTGAGCTTCATAAATTGTTTCATGAGACAGTTGAAGAGTATTCTTCAACTGGTATTAATATTACTTCCTGCGGAGTCCCATTTTCTATCCTCTTTGAGCAGCATTTTTTCCTTGAAATTTGACATTAGCTTCTTCGTTGAGCAGCCTTCCTTGTGTCAAAGGCAAGAGCGTGTCATTTGATTTTCCTTATCCTCCAGGCAACACAATGCAGCTGGATCATTGGCTAGCTCGAAGAATTTTTTTTAGGTCCAGAAAATAATGATTCCTGTTTGTCATTAATTTGATCCAGGATGGAGGTAAGGCCTTTTGTGGTTCCGACACCTTTTCTGTTAGTAAACATATTTTAGTGCAGTGGATTTGCTTTTCATTCAATTCGATTAAGGGCCATTCTTGTCTCGTCTTTAGCCAGACAGCTTGTTAATGAGATGGGTCTTGGGTCTTTGTGCTTAGGAAATCGAACTATAATTGCACAATTCCAAGAGAGTGGTCACGTTTTGGTCACCCAAACTTTGTTGATAAGATTCAAGACGGCTTCTTCGCCCTTTTCTCCTAGCTTGGCCAGCATGTTGTAAGTGATTTTGTCCTCACCTGGAGCTGTGTTTATAGTAGCTTTTTAAAGCTCTTTCTTTGTAGCTCTTTTGGGTTCTTTCAGATTGAAAGGTTGGTCTAGTTCGTCAGGTAAGGATAAAGCCTCGTCTATTTTTTCCATCTTGCTGCTTGAAGTCTTTGTTGGTGAGTCTGGAGGAGAGGCTGTTGTTGTTTTAGATTAGCTACTCGGAACGAGACGTTCCAAGTAGCATTGGCTATGATGAGCCCGTAATGGGCTTACCCGGCACAGGAGAGGGGCTGTATGTTGGGAGTAGATGAAGGTACAGGCAAATGAATAAGGAAAGAGAGAGAGGGACAGGTGGTAAGAGAACTGACGGACCGAAACGTCGTTGTTTCTCCATCTGGTGATGTGTAGTTTGGTCATCATATCTTATTATGATTCAACGTTTGCCGATAACAACATATTCGGCGAGTAAAACATGTGGAACACAAGATGGTTGCTCAGTACTGCAGAGAACGCCGACACACTAACCGGCTATAATACCATATGAGGAAAACATCACATCTGACAAACTGAGGGTAGTCAGGAGGGGTTCAACACTGCCTCATTCCCTGGCTCTAACCTCTCCTAGATCTGGAGGATTTCTTTGTCAATTTATTGTATCTCTGAAAACTAAGTTTTAAAAGTGTCGTCAATAATTTCCTTCACGATAACTACCACAGAGGCAACACCTATCGTGCTGGTGATCTTCACCAACATTTCTGACCAATGAAGAGAGTTTGAGGCTAGTGATCTTTAAGTGCTCTTTTTTAAACTTTGGGATGGATGGATAAACAGGAATTATCGAAAACAAAAAGTGAATAAGAGTTGAACGAATATCTGGCTAACTGAAAGAAATTAAAAAATGTTCAAGAAACAAAGCAGAAATAATGTTTGAAAAAAATAGTGTAGTAGCACATGGTGAAGTGACGAGTGGGAGAGTGCGAGGCGGGTTCACCGGACACCTTCACCATCCTCCCTCACACACCAGCCGGACGAGACCACACCGACCTCCTCTTCATCTGCAGGCTCGCCTGATACCTTCACCATCCTCCATCACACGCCAGCATGGCGAGTAGACCACTCCCCACCCCCCTCACTATCTGCCCTCACAATATAATTGATGAGAAACTACCCACCACGTCTATCAGTATCGTGTGGAGGAAAAAATTAAATAGAGAATGTAACTGAGATTTGGGGAGTAAGACCAGATAAAACCCGTGCTGAGGCAGCAAATGGTTCAGAGGGAAAGAAGATAATAGTGTTAGAGGCTGTAAAAAACTACCCAAGTCATGAAATGCTTACGGCATGAGTTGGAGAAGAAGAGATTCGTAGTATGCAACCTACCAAAGCTTGAGAGGAACACATGCCAAATAAGGAGAGCAAATAAAAGATAGACATATAAAATGGAATTAAATAACTGAAATTTTACACAAAATTCAGGTGAGATATGGAGCATTTCTGCAAGCTATGTAACTTTCAGAGAGGAACAAATCGACGAGTGAAACTTGCTTTATGAACAGCAACCCAGTTAAGTATATACAGGCAGGAAATATATATTAAAAAAATTATGAAGAGTACTATAATTTCGAACCCTTCCAAGGCCGCCTGGTTTACTTCCCCCTTCTCCTAGCACAGTGACCTCACCTGGTCTATTGTAAAGACTGTTACGAACCCGGATCCAGCGTCCGAACCTGGAGCAGTGACAAACACGCCATCTGTGGGTCAGCTCCCGAAACCCCCGCCAAACGAACGACGACTCCTAGTGAGGACAGCGTGTACTGGCCTCGAGGACCAGTTTCCAGTCTGGTTCAGCGCTCAACACCGCCGCTCCTGACCTCTGGTGAGGTGGTGCTCCGACGACAGCGCCATCTATGGACTGGATACGTCAAGCGTTTGTATCTGAAGCCCGTAAGTGAGATGTATTAGTGTCCCTGTTATTGATGACGTGTCTGCTTACAGAGCCGACCTGGGACCACTGTGTTGAAGGTGGAGTCAGTCTACCCGAGGCAGCCAGTCTCCATACTGTGAAGTTTGCTGCAGCTGTTGTGACGTCGTCCCCCCGGAAGAACACTGTGGTGTGTTAAGCCTGCCAGTGGAGTGGCAGTGAAAGGATTTACCCGGGACCGACGGTTGGAGACGATAATCCACTGGGGTATTGAGGACAGGAGGGTGATTGGTGATATCACACGAGACTCCTGTCTAGGGCGTACCTCTTTTATCGTTCGTGGAGTGGCCGTACCAGCCTTGGTGGCTCAGTACCTGCCAGCAGACCTGCTGGACGTGTGGTTGACGGCCTCAACGACGGTGCCCCCAGTGGACCTGTGTTTTGGCTGACCTGTGGCCAGGGTGGGCTCGGCATTCTCAGAAGACACGTCTTGAGGCCACGAAGAAAGCACCGCGGACTCAGCACCTAGCTTCTTGATCAAGAGTCTTCAGCAGAAGACTAGATTGTGCATGATCCCCTTTGTAAAGTGTTAATACCCCTCCCCCTTGTGTACGTTTTAATTCTATATATTTAAATGGTGATGGTGAACATTATATTATATTAAGTTCTTACCTTTCTTTCCCTACTCCCTTTAAGTTACTTGCATCACGGATCGCATCCCTTGATAGCCTCTACTGGCTTGGGGCCGGATATATATCTTCCTCTAACTACATCAGAGTAAGAACCCCGTTGCGTCCCGAGAGGGCCGTAACAAAGACCTCCTGGAACCTCTTGTTGAGTTCTTCACACACCTCTTTGTCATTCTCTGTATACCTGTCCTCGCTTGTTCTAAGTTTCATTACCTTTTCTTTCACTGTTGTTTTCTTCCTGATGTGACTGTGGAGTAGCTTTGGATTGATCTTGGCTTTGTTTGCTATATCATTTTCATAATTTTTCTCTGCTTCTTGTCTCACCCTAACATACTCAGCCTTGGTTCTCTGGTATATCTCTGCTTTCTGGTGTTCTTTTATTCCGGAAGTTCCTCACGTCTTTTAGTTCAGTTCCTTTCTTTCCATACATGCCCTATTATACCATGGATTCTTCTTTTGCTTCTCGGATTTTTCCTTTTGGGCCGGGATAAACCTGTTTACCGCCTCCTGACACTTTTGGATGACATAGTCCATCATATCTTGTCCAGACATAGCTCTGAGGACTGTCCCTAGGTATTTCCCTTAGGAAACTTATCATCTCCTCATAATTCCCCTTTCGGTATGCCAGCCTTTTGTTTCCTAGTTCTTTTTTGGGGGAGATAATTCCTAGCTCTACCAGGTACTCACAGTTCAATACACTGTAATCACTCATTCCCAAGGGTGCTTCCATCTTAACTTCCCTTATATCCCACTCATTTAGGGTAAATATCAAATCGAGCATGGGTGGTTCATCTTCTCCTCTCATTCTTGTTGGTTCCCAGATGTGCTGTCATAGAAAGTTTCTTGTTGCCGAGTCTAGCAACTTAGCTCTCCATGTTTCTGGTCATCCAAGTGGGTCTCTGTTCTCCCAATCTATCTTCCCATGGTTGAAGTCTCCCATGATTAGTAGTCCAGATCCATTCCTGCTAGCAACAGAAGCTGTTCCCTCTATTATGTCACTGGTTGCCATGTTGTTTCTATATTCCTGTCTGGGTCTTCTGTTATTTGGTGGTGGATATTATGCGAATTCGACTATAATTTTTTTGTCCTCCAGTTGTTATGGTACCTGTTATTTAGTCACTGAAACCTTCACAATGCTGTGAGTGCTATTATGTCTGGGTTTTCTTCTAGTACCCATTCTCCAAGTTCATTTCCTTTATTTGTAATTCCATCTATGTTAGTGTGTATTGCCTTGAGGCTTACTTTCTTCTGTCCCTTCTCAAATCGCCTCTTTGGTGAGTGTTCTGCTGATGGGGAGGCTGTTCCATGGGTGTGAGGATTTGTGAGGTGGATAACAGGGTCTCAGAGGATACTGGGGTGAGAGGTGGGGGTCAAGTGAAGGGGGGGGGACAGGGAGGGAGGACAGGAAGGAAAAGGGGGGGGGGACATGGCTGTAGGAGAGGAAGGGTAGCAGGGTGGGAATGGGGTGTGGGGGGAGGGAGATTTGGCTGAGCATTTGAATGGGGGCAGGGAGGGTTTGGGGTAGGGGGGGGTTTCTATGCAGAGGAGGGTGGTAGGGTTTCCCTCCCCTCAGGTGTTACTGGGTAGCTGGTTGTGGGTTCCCCCCTCACATCTGGGGATGTTGTGTTGGGAGGTGTGATTTCCTGGTGTGTGGGGGGGGGGTTGTAAATCACGAAAATTAACACGTGATGAAAAATGTGACAGTGTCAGACCATGGAGGAAGAATTGAAGCAGAACTTTCCTTAAGTATTTCATATTTAATAATACATCTTTAAAAGGGAAATAATACCATTCTGAAGATGTATTAAATACGAAAGTACTTAAGGAAATTCCTCTTTCAATTCTTCAACTTTGGCATATATATATATATATATATATATATATATATATATATATATATATATATATATATATATATATATATATATATATATATACCAAAATTCTACTTACTATACTTCCTATATATATATACTTAAATATATACTTCCCAAATTTGCGAAAGGAGCCGGTCAGTGGAACACTCTTGTCAACTTTCACCCTCGACCGACTTTTCCAAATGACTGCAAACAGTCCAAATGGGATAGCCCCATAGTGGAAAACATCGCCACATCATTGCTGGAGGCAGCTTCCAGGAAGAACAGACCGCGTCTTCTAGCTGTGCAAGCACCCCATGCCTGGGACTTCCTGTTGGCAGTTCCTAATTCAGCCTTGGGCACCCACCTGGATCATCGGAATCCTAAGTATTGGTGTTGCTCTGCGCCTTGCTGCCCCTATCTCCACCGAGCACCGGTGTATTTGCGGCCATGCACGGGCAGACCAATACGTCAGACATGGTCTCATCTGTCGTAAGACACAGGGAAAGATTGCCAGACATGAAGCTGTCAATGACATCCTCAAGAGAAGTTTGGCTACAGCTGGGTGCCCAGCACAAAGGGAACCTCAGTTGTGCAGGCCTGACAACAGCCAAAAACGCCCAGATGGAGTCACCCTGCAGCCATGGAGGGAAGGTGAACAGGTCGTATGGGACTACACGTGTGCATCTACATTGGCTGATACCTATCTACCTTACAGCACAGCTGAGGGAGGTGGGACGGCCACCTTCAGGGAGACCCAGAAAACCAACAAGCACAGGGACCTAGAACGTTGTTACAGGTTCATGCCGATAGGCTCTGAGACTCTGGGCGCCTGGGGTAAATGTGCCCCTAAGTTCCTGAAGGAGGTGGGCGAGGAACTCATTGGGAAAACTA
>NC_091156.1:50719495-50745441 GCF_040958095.1 Procambarus clarkii
TCGATTTGATATTTACCCTAAATGAGTGGGATATAAGGGAAGTTAAGATGGAAGCACCCTTGGGAATGAGTGATTACAGTGTATTGAACTGTGAGTACCTGGTAGAGCTAGGAATTATCTCCCCCAAAAAAGAACTAGGAAACAAAAGGCTGGCATACCGAAAGGGGAATTATGAGGAGATGATAAGTTTCCTAAGGGAAATACCTAGGGACAGTCCTCAGAGCTATGTCTGGACAAGATATGATGGACTATGTCATCCAAAAGTGTCAGGAGGCGGTAAACAGGTTTATCCCGGCCCAAAAGGAAAAATCCGAGAAGCAAAAGAAGAATCCATGGTATAATAGGGCATGTATGGAAAGAAAGGAACTGAACTAAAAGACGTGAGGAACTTCCGGAATAAAAGAACACCAGAAAGCAGAGATATACCAGAGAACCAAGGCTGAGTATGTTAGGGTGAGACAAGAAGCAGAGAAAAATTATGAAAATGATATAGCAAACAAAGCCAAGATCAATCCAAAGCTACTCCACAGTCACATCAGGAAGAAAACAACAGTGAAAGAAAAGGTAATGAAACTTAGAACAAGCGAGGACAGGTATACAGAGAATGACAAAGAGGTGTGTGAAGAACTCAACAAGAGGTTCCAGGAGGTCTTTGTTACGGCCCTCTCGGGACGCAACGGGGTTCTTACTCTGATGTAGTTAGAGGAAGATATATATCCGGCCCCAAGCCAGTAGAGGCTATCAAGGGATGCGATCCGTGATGCAAGTAACTTAAAGGGAGTAGGGAAAGAAAGGTAAGAACTTAATATAATATAATGTTCACCATCACCATTTAAATATATAGAATTAAAACGTACACAAGGGGGAGGGGTATTAACACTTTACAAAGGGGATCATGCACAATCTAGTCTTCTGCTGAAGACTCTTGATCAAGAAGCTAGGTGCTGAGTCCGCGGTGCTTTCTTCGTGGCCTCAAGACGTGTCTTCTGAGAATGCCGAGCCCACCCTGGCCACAGGTCAGCCAAAACACAGGTCCACTGGGGGCACCGTCGTTGAGGCCGTCAACCACACGTCCAGCAGGTCTGCTGGCAGGTACTGAGCCACCAAGGCTGGTACGGCCACTCCACGAACGATAAAAGAGGTACGCCCTAGACAGGAGTCTCGTGTGATATCACCAATCACCCTCCTGTCCTCAATACCCCAGTGGATTATCGTCTCCAACCGTCGGTCCCGGGTAAATCCTTTCACTGCCACTCCACTGGCAGGCTTAACACACCACAGTGTTCTTCCGGGGGACGACGTCACAACAGCTGCAGCAAACTTCACAGTATGGAGACTGGCTGCCTCGGGTAGACTGACTCCACCTTCAACACAGTGGTCCCAGGTCGGCTCTGTAAGCAGACACGTCATCAATAACAGGGACACTAATACATCTCACTTACGGGCTTCAGATACAAACGCTTGACGTATCCAGTCCATAGATGGCGCTGTCGTCGGAGCACCACCTCACCAGAGGTCAGGAGCGGCGGTGTTGAGCGCTGAACCAGACTGGAAACTGGTCCTCGAGGCCAGTACACGCTGTCCTCACTAGGAGTCGTCGTTCGTTTGGCGGGGGTTTCGGGAGCTGACCCACAGATGGCGTGTTTGTCACTGCTCCAGGTTCGGACGCTGGATCCGGGTTCGTAACAGTCTTTACAATAGAACCAGGTGAGGTCACTGTGCTAGGAGAAGGGGGAAGTAAACCAGGCGGCCTTGGAAGGGTTCGAAATTATAGTACTCTTCATAATTTTTTTAATATATATTTCCTGCCTGTATATACTTAACTGGGTTGCTGTTCATAAAGCAAGTTTCACTCGTCGATTTGTTCCTCTCTGAAAGTTACATAGCTTGCAGAAATGCTCCATATCTCACCTGAATTTTGTGTAAAATTTCAGTTATTTAATTCCATTTTATATGTCTATCTTTTATTTGCTCTCCTTATTTGGCATGTGTTCCTCTCAAGCTTTGGTAGGTTGCATACTACGAATCTCTTCTTCTCCAACTCATGCCGTAAGCATTTCATGACTTGGGTAGTTTTTTACAGCCTCTAACACTATTATCTTCTTTCCCTCTGAACCATTTGCTGCCTCAGCACGGGTTTTATCTGGTCTTACTCCCCAAATCTCAGTTACATTCTCTATTTAATTTTTTCCTCCACACGATACTGATAGACGTGGTGGGTAGTTTCTCATCAATTATATTGTGAGGGCAGATAGTGAGGGGGGTGGGGAGTGGTCTACTCGCCATGCTGGCGTGTGATGGAGGATGGTGAAGGTATCAGGCGAGCCTGCAGATGAAGAGGAGGTCGGTGTGGTCTCGTCCGGCTGGTGTGTGAGGGAGGATGGTGAAGGTGTCCGGTGAACCCGCCTCGCACTCTCCCACTCGTCACTTCACCATGTGCTACTACACTATTTTTTCAAACATTATTTCTGCTTTGTTTCTTGAACATTTTTTTAATTTCTTTCAGTTAGCCAGATATTCGTTCACTCTTATTCACTTTTTGTTTTCGATAATTCCTGTTTATCCATCCATCCCAAAGTTTAAAAAAGAGCACTTAAAGATCACTAGCCTCAAACTCTCTTCATTGGTCAGAAATGTTGGTGAAGATCACCAGCACGATAGGTGTTGCCTCTGTGGTAGTTATCGTGAAGGAAATTATTGACACACTTTTAAAACTTAGTTTTCAGAGATACAATAAATTGACAAAGAAATCCTCCAGATCTAGGAGAGGTTAGAGCCAGGGATGAGCAGTGTTGAACCCCTCCTGACTACCCTCAGTTTGTCAGATGTGATGTTTTCCTCATATGGTATTATAGCCGGTTAGTGTGTCGGCGTTCTCTGCAGTACTGAGCAACCATCTTGTGTTCCACATGTTTTACTCGCCGAATATGTTGTTATCGCAAACGTTGAATCATAATAAGATATGATGACCAAACTACACATCACCAGATGGAGAAACAACGACGTTTCGGTCCGTCAGTTCTCTTACCACCTGTCCTCTCTCTCTTTCCTTATTCATTTGCCTGTACCTTCATCTACTCCCAACATACAGCCCCTCTCCTGTGCCGGGTAAGCCCATTACGGGCTCATCATAGCCAATGCTACTTGGAACGTCTCGTTCCGAGTAGCTAAATCTAAAACAACAACATCCTCTCCTCCAGACTCACCAACAAAGACTTCAAGCAGCAAGATGGAAAAAATAGACGAGGCTTTATCCTTACCTGACGAACTAGACCAACCTTTCAATCTGAAAGAACCCAAAAGAGCTACAAAGAAAGAGCTTTAAAGCTACTATAAACACAGCTCCAGGTGAGGACAAAATCACTTACAACATGCTGGCCAAGCTAGGAGAAAAGGGCGAAGAAGCCGTCTTGAATCTTATCAACAAAGTTTGGGTGACCAAAACGTGACCACTCTCTTCGAATTGTGCAATTATAGTTCGATTTCCTAAGCACAAAGACCCAAGACCCATCTCATTAACAAGCTGTCTGGCTAAAGACGAGACAAGAATGGCCCTTAATCGAATTGAATGAAAAGCAAATCCACTGCACTAAAATATGTTTACTAACAGAAAAGGTGTCGGAACCACAAAAGGCCTTACCTCCATCCTGGATCAAATTAATGACAAACCAGGAATCATTATTTTCTGGACCTAAAAAAAATTCTTCGAGCTAGCCAATGATCCAGCTGCATTGTGTTGCCTGGAGGATAAGGAAATCAAATGACACGCTCTTGCCTTTGACAAAGGAAGGCTGCTCAACGAAGAAGCTAATGTCAAATTTCAAGGAAAAAATGCTGCTCAAAGAGGATAGAAAATGGGACTCCGCAGGAAGTAATATTAATACCAGTTGAAGAATACTCTTCAACTGTCTCATGAAACAATTTATGAAGCTCAAGTTACCAAATGCCAAACTGCTTAACAATGCTGACGACTTTGTGGTCATCACCAATGGCAAAGACGCCAGGAACCATCCACAAAAATGCCTAGTCATCATCAGCTGGGAATCGGAATGCAATGCAGTGAAAATAAACAGCAATAAAACCAAAGCAATGATCGTAAGAATGAGAACTCAGGACATCAGACTCGCAATACAAAGACTCGAAATTGAGTGGGTTACCTCGTTTTAATACCTTTGTGCCATAATAGACAGCCAGTTGAAATTCACTCAAGAAACTGAATATCTTTGGCAACGTTGCAACACCAGAAACTCAGCTTTGCGCTCCCTGATAAGTTTTAGAGATGATGCATCTCTACCAGTACTCAAAATGTACTTCGTTCAAGCAGTTAGGTCACTCATTGACCACTCTGCTCCTGATCTTACATCCCTCAGTGATAACCAATGAGATAAATTGGAAGCGTCACTAAATGATGCTCTCAGAACAATGCTGGGAGCACCTATATGGACGCATTAAGAGAATGTAGAATGAAAACCAACTTACCAACCTTAGAAAACAGGATCAAAGAAAGAATATCTACTATAACACCAAAACTTGTTGGAACCAAGAATGCCAGACTGTCAATCAAAGACAGCATACACAGATAGCTTCATAGAAATCTTAAATATAGCACAGTGCATGGACGGATAATCTGGTCAATATTCAATAGAAATTGGACTTAAAATGGACCATTAGAAACAAAGGAGAAGATATACCATATAAACATTTTCGGCAGTCTCCTCCATGGGAAGAATTGAGTCTAAAGATAATCATTAAAGGATTACCAGTTAAAAATCAGCATGTGACTCGTAGAGGAACAAATCAATCAAAGAACAACAATCTCAAGACCGACAATAACTCATATCTACACTGGTGGATCAATTGACCAAGAAAGAGATTCTGCTGGGGCAGCAGTTTAAACTAACAACCATGAATCCTACTGGAGCATGAATAGGGGTGCTTAACATGGCAAACAGAATTATATGCCCTGCAAGAGGCCATAAATTATGCATCTGAGAATAACTTACTTGTTATCATTCATACCGACTCTAAAACTTTGCTCCAGGCATTGTTATCCAGTCAGCACAAAGATAATATACAACTCATCACAGAAATCCTACATCGTGCAAAAGAAGTACACAATCTAGGGCTGTCAATCATCCTAAATTGGATACCAAGTCACATTGGCATAGATGGTAATGAAAAGGCAGACTCACTAGCAAAAACTGCCTTTGCTCTACCTGTTGTACAGCTAAAAATTTCTCCAAGTTTTTCATAGATTAAGGAGCAAATCAATAAGAAAATACTCCCAACTATCAAACCTCGCCACAGAGCCAAAGTAGCGCAATGAAGACCTACTGCGATATAGTACGAACAAGCCACTGGGTACTCCTCTTTCAAGCCTGGCAAAAAGATATCCAGAGACATTGCAATAGCCAAACACAGACTTAGACCTGGTTACAAGTGCTGCTGGGAGGTAATAAACCCAATAGTTAAAGAGTTTCATATCTGTAGAACAGATACAGTGGCGCCGCTATTATATTACTTACTGGAATGTGAAGTAACTGCGCATCAAACTCAACATTCATCCAACAAGAGCTGATGCATTAAATGCAAAATCCACAGCAACTACAATGGTCAGAAAAGCAGTTGAAGAATGGGGACACACTAGTGAATAATGTGCGTCTATTTCCGCCACCAAGATAAGTAATAAAACAAAAGACTAAAACAAGAGCGTTAAAACAGAAGTGGAACAGAAAAAGAGAAGTGAGGAAACCCCACCTCCATTTCAAACTCTGACTCAAATATAACAGTAGCAAGGTTATAGGGAATAACTGAACTCAATTACGGGCTCACCATAGTTCGTACTACATTTCTAGCTGAGCAGCTAAATCTAAAACAACAAAAGGAACATACTCTTCTCAAGCACATCTCCTGTGTCAGGTAAATACGACGGGCTCATTATAGCCCATGTTGCTTGGCACTTTTTGTTCTGAGTAGCTGAATCTAAAACAACAAGCTCTCCTCATTATGGGCTCCTCACGCCCATGCCACCTCTTGGATGGCTTAATCTTCATCAATCAAACGATCCTCTTCTCTGTCACACGACTTGACATTGGTCCAAGACGGACCCAAATGTCGTCGTTTCTCCAACTTCTGATGTGTGGGTTGGTCATCATGTTGTTATAGTGTTACTGATAAGGATGTCTTTTATTTTCAAAATGAGGAAGTAGATGTGGGTGTCGGACCCTTCGGGGTAAGTGCAGCTCGAGCTGAGGTGGTGGACTTCACAAAACCTGTCCTAATAGACTACAATAGAATCCTTGGAGCTCGAGGACAGTCAGAGGTGAACCCATGGGGCTTCCTGTTCCCTCTGGAGCCGCTGGTGTGGGCGGCCATCTTGGGTGCGCTGGTGGTGCTGCCCGCTGTGACCATCCTCATGTCCACGTGCTTCCCACTCAACACCAACGGTCATAATTACGCCTTTCCTGCTACATTCGCCTACCTCCGCCTGTTGTTGAATCAGTGTAAGTTCAGATGCTATTACTTTATTGTTAGATTATATGAAGACCATAGTTTAACCCTGAAATATATTATTATATGAACCGAAAGGAGGAAATAGTAAAATTTTCTGGTGAATTTATTATTATAGCAAAACTAAAGGATCATGAAGAACGTAAATTTCTTTGATTTGTTTCCAAATACTAGTTTTATCAGCATTGTATTTGGTGGAAAAAATATTTATTCAAATGCTCATATTAACTGCAGGACGAAACAGAAAACTTTTTGGATAAGACAGTGAAGTAACAGTTCAAATTGGAAGGGGGAATATATATATATATATATATGTATATATATATATATATATATATATATATATATATATATATATATATATATATATATATATTGTTGGGGTTTACTCTTACTCTACTCTCGGGTGAGCAACAGATATGTTCAATGTCACTCACCGTAGCCCTGCGGGTCTTCACTCTATCCTTGCGGCGCCACTGCACGCCAGGAGAGTATCCCAGTCAATCCCAACCGGCCTCTGATTGAGAAGGAGTGGGAACACAACTCGTTCACTTAACTGTTATGTGCCCACCCCAACAATAGGGCTTTACTATTAACCACAAGGTCGCCAACTGGTGTTTTCGGTGTCCAGTAACACGTCAGTGGACTGGTTGAATTGTGGTATCCTTGGCAAGGTCACACTCAATAGATCAGGATATCAGGCAGGTACTTACTTTTATCACTCTTTGCTTTCAAGTATAATATAGCCACAAGATAAATGGAGGGGATGATATAAACACAAATATATTTTGTATTTTACTTAAAACTCATTGAAAGATGTCACAAGGTCATATCAATAATTAATCAGCTGATCCAGGCGGGAGTCGGTCGTTCCCACGTATATTATGCACTCACTACGGTGGCAACACTCCCCCTCTCGTCAATGTCACAATCAGCTGAGCGCCCCCTTCCGCGCGAAAGTTTATTGCTTGTTTCTCTAGCGGCACACGCGCTGTTTCTTTAAGTTCTCAAAGATCACTAGAAGTTCGCACACTCGATATTTGCAACAATAGCACGTATTACTTTGCTACGCTGTTCTCGGGCTCAAACAATCGTGTCTATAATAAATGCGTCATAATTCACTGTAATGGTTTTACACACTGCCCTTCATTTCAATGGTAACTTATGAAGTATTTAACACTGGAGTTCTCAGTACTTCCTTTCGTGGGCGATAACACAATAAATCACTGCACTCACAAATGGTTATTCAATGCACGAACATAGACATATATAATATAGATAAATCAGGCATTAATAAATGGTAAATAAATAGTTACTGGGCACATGGCCTAACTTCCAAATACTGGCATAATATTATATATATAATTTATCACTATATGTTCACATCAAAGTCTCCTGAAAGACATTCTCAACACAGTAAATTCATCACTTAATCCGAGTGCCTGTACACACCAATAATAATATATACAAGTATCGTGAGTACTCTTGATAGTACTATTCTGCACACTGGTGCCTTACTGTGACATAGGTGAGCCTTGCTCATGACATACAAAATCCTCAGGCTAAATAATATAGCTGAATAATATAGCTGACTAAAGGGGAATGGGGAGGGAAACTATAACCACCTACTTCCACCTATCCTCTGATGAGAGTTGAGTTGTAGCTCCTGGTCCTGGCTCCTGCCTTGTGTCGGGAACGCCCCCACACACACGTTGTCGTGTCCTCCAGGAACTCAATCGCTGTCCCACCGTTTAGCGCGTCGTCTCCGTGCCTTCTTCCCAGCAGGTCCGTGCTCCTCCTCGACTTCTTGTAGGGTTGGAGTCGGTCTCCTGGCCGTCGACTTCTCCCAGCTACGGCTACCACCTACTTCTCAGCTGCAGTCGTCCGGATTCCCAAATAGTCCTCTTCTTCCTCTGCTACCCAGTGGCTCTGGTCAGCCACTACGCCATCACGAATGGGTGAACTGCCTCAGACGTCGCCTACGTCACTGCAGTCTTCACTTCTTCTTGCACAGTACCTGTCCTGAAGCACTTGTTGCTCAATATCCGTCGATTCCCTCTCTGGTTCAACACATGAACTAAGGAAGACCTCACAGAGTACTGGCAGACTTCAGGTGACGCGTAAAATCCACGGGAGCGGGAAACAACTGTCAAACTGACAGGACCAATCGTCGCACGTCCAACCTCCTTGACGTGTCGTGTCTGACTGATGGCGCCAACGCGGCGCGCTGCCCGGACCCCCCTTCCTTCGTGACGTCACTTTCGCCACGGGAGGTTTTCATTGGCTCCCTGTGCCACATTGCTGTCAGTGACCAATCCGGTGTCACTGACGTCACACAGTTTTGGCGGGGAAACAGGAGAGCCAGCGCCATCTTGGCTTCCTAAAGGGCCTAAACCACAGGCCAAAATATTATTGTTTCACAAATTTCTCGGCTCTCCGAGAACACTCCTTCCTCCCACATATATCAAATTGATGCCTGCGACGTAGAGAACGCTTGGGTAAAGTGGACATGACTCTTACTGCAGGCATGGGAGAAATATAAGGGGAGGAACACCGTCATAGTATATATATATATATTATATATATATATATATATATATATATATATATATATATATATATATATATATATATATATATATATATATATATATATATATATATATATATATATATATATATATATATATATATATATATATATATATATAATAGAGGTAGTAGGAGAGGAAAAGATTAAAATATTCATTGAGAATCCACAAGGTCTTCTCTGAACACTATTTATTTTCTTCTTCGAGGATGTGGGTCCCTTTAATTAAACCAGTGGTGGTACCCCTAAATATATATATATATATATATATATATATATATTATATATATATATGCGGAAAATCCACAGAGAAATATGAAATGAGGTTGTGCAATTGACGATCACAAAACACTGAGTCAGTCTGGTGTTGACAAAGGCTTTAACAAAGCCGAAACGTTCACCTCATTTCATATTTCTCTGTGGATTTTCCGCATAAAATGATCAGTGTTTTGTGATCGTCAATTGCATATATATATATATATATATATATATATATATATATATATATATATATATATATATATATATAGACATATGTCGTACCTAGTAGCCAGAACTCACTTCTCAGCCTACTATTCAAGGCCCGATTTGCCTAATAAGCCAAGTTTTCCTGAATTAATATATTTACTATAATTTTTTTCTTATGAAATGATAAAGCAACCCTTTTCTCTAGGTATGAGGTCAATTTTTTTTTATTGGAGTTAAAATTAACGTAGATATATGACCGAACCTAACCAACCCTACCTAACCTAACCTAACCTATATTTATAGGTAAGGTTAGGTTAGGTAGCCAAAAAAAGCTAGGTTAGGTTAGGTTAGGTAGGTTAGGTAGACGAAAAAACATTAATTCATGAAAACTTGGCTTATTAGGCAAATCGGGCCTTGAATAGTAGGCTGAGAAGTGCGTTCTGGCTATTAGGTACGACATATATATATATATATATATATATATATATATATATATATATATATATATATATGCGAACAAGCCTGAATGGTCCCCAGGACAATATGCAACTGAAAACTCACACCCCAGAAGTGACTCGAACCCATACTCCCAGATGCCACGCAACTGGTATGTACAAGACGCCTTAATCCACTTGACCATCACGACCGGACATAATGAGGTGATAGCCGAGGCTATTTGAACCACCCCACCGCCGGCACTCGGATAGTAATCTTGGGCATAGCATTTTACCAAATCACCTCATTCTTTGGGGCACACGTGAGGAACACAAATGCGAACAAGCCTGAATGGTCCCCAGGACAATATGCAACTGAAAACTCACACCCCAGAAGTGACTCGAACCCATACTCCCAGATGCCACGCAACTGGTATGTACAAGACGCCTTAATCCACTTGACCATCACGACCGGACATAATGAGGTGATAGCCGAGGCTATTTGAACCACCCCACCGCCGGCACTCGGATAGTAATCTTGGGCATAGCATTTTACCAAATCACCTCATTCTTTGGGGCACACGTGAGGAACACAAATGCGAACAAGCCTGAATGGTCCCCAGGACAATATGCAACTGAAAACTCACACCCCAGAAGTGACTCGAACCCATACTCCCAGATGCCACGCAACTGGTATGTACAAGTATGTACTGTTCAAGTATGTACTGGATTAAGGCGTCTTGTACATACCAGTTGCGTGGCATCTGGGAGTATAGGTTCGAGTCACTTCTGGGGTGTGAGTTTTCAGTTGCATATTGTCCTGGGGACCATTCAGGCTTGTTCGCATTTGTGTTCCTCACGTGTGCCCCAAAGAATGAGGTGATTTGGTAAAATGCTATGCCCAAGATTACTATCCGAGTGCCGGCGGTGGGGTGGTTCAAATAGCCTCGGCTATCACCTCATTATGTCCGGTCGTGATGGTCAAGTGGATTAAGGCGTCTTGTACATACCAGTTGCGTGGCATCTGGGAGTATGGGTTCGAGTCACTTCTGGGGTGTGAGTTTTCAGTTGCATATTGTCCTGGGGACCATTCAGGCTTGTTCGCATTTGAGTTCCTCACGTGTGCCCCAAAGAATGAGGTGATTTGGTAAAATGCTATGCCCAAGATTACTATCCGAGTGCCGGCGGTGGAGTGGTTCAAATAGCCTCGGCTATCACCTCATTATGTCCGGTCGTGATGGTCAAGTGGATTAAGGCGTCTTGTACATACCAGTTGCGTGGCATCTGGGAGTATGGGTTCGAGTCACTTCTGGGGTGTGAGTTTTCAGTTGCATATTGTCCTGGGGACCATTCAGGCTTGTTCGCATTTGTGTTCCTCACGTGTGCCCCAAAGAATGAGGTGATTTGGTAAAATGCTATGCCCAAGATTACTATCCGAGTGCCGGCGGTGGGGTGGTTCAAATAGCCTCGGCTATCACCTCATTATGTCCGGTCGTGATGGTCAAGTGGATTAAGGCGTCTTGTACATACCAGTTGCGTGGCATCTGGGAGTATGGGTTCGAGTCACTTCTGGGGTGTGAGTTTTCAGTTGCATATTGTCCTGGGGACCATTCAGGCTTGTTCGCATTTGTGTTCCTCACGTGTGCCCCAAAGAATGAGGTGATTTGGTAAAATGCTATGCCCAAGATTACTATCCGAGTGCCGGCGGTGGGGTGGTTCAAATAGCCTCGGCTATCACCTCATTATGTCCGGTCGTGATGGTCAAGTGGATTAAGGCGTCTTGTACATACCAGTTGCGTGGCATCTGGGAGTATGGGTTCGAGTCACTTCTGGGGTGTGAGTTTTCAGTTGCATATTGTCCTGGGGACCATTCAGGCTTGTTCGCATTTGTGTTCCTCACGTGTGCCCCAAAGAATGAGGTGATTTGGTAAAATGCTATGCCCAAGATTACTATCCGAGTGCCGGCGGTGGGGTGGTTCAAATAGCCTCGGCTATCACCTCATTATGTCCGGTCGTGATGGTCAAGTGGATTAAGGCGTCTTGTACATACCAGTTGCGTGGCATCTGGGAGTATGGGTTCGAGTCACTTCTGGGGTGTGAGTTTTCAGTTGCATATTGTCCTGGGGACCATTCAGGCTTGTTCGCATTTGTGTTCCTCACGTGTGCCCCAAAGAATGAGGTGATTTGGTAAAATGCTATGCCCAAGATTACTATCCGAGTGCCGGCGGTGGGGTGGTTCAAATAGCCTCGGCTATCACCTCATTATGTCCGGTCGTGATGGTCAAGTGGATTAAGGCGTCTTGTACATACCATTTGCGTGGCACCTGGGAGTATGGGTTCGAGTCACTTCTGGGGTGTGAGTTTTCAGTTGCATATTGTCCTGGGGACCATTCAGGCTTGTTCGCATTTGTGTTCCTCACGTGTGCCCCAAAGAATGAGGTGATTTGGTAAAATGCTATGCCCAAGATTACTATCCGAGTGCCGGCGGTGGGGTGGTTCAAATAGCCTCGGCTATCACCTCATTATGTCCGGTCGTGATGGTCAAGTGGATTAAGGCGTCTTGTACATACCAGTTGCGTGGCATCTGGGAGTATGGGTTCGAGTCACTTCTGGGGTGTGAGTTTTCAGTTGCATATTGTCCTGGGGACCATTCAGGCTTGTTCGCATTTGTGTTCCTCACGTGTGCCCCAAAGAATGAGGTGATTTGGTAAAATGCTATGCCCAAGATTACTATCCGAGTGCCGGCGGTGGGGTGGTTCAAATAGCCTCGGCTATCACCTCATTATGTCCGGTCGTGATGGTCAAGTGGATTAAGGCGTCTTGTACATACCAGTTGCGTGGCATCTGGGAGTATGGGTTCGAGTCACTTCTGGGGTGTGAGTTTTCAGTTGCATATTGTCCTGGGGACCATTCAGGCTTGTTCGCATTTGTGTTCCTCACGTGTGCCCCAAAGAATGAGGTGATTTGGTAAAATGCTATGCCCAAGATTACTATCCGAGTGCCGGCGGTGGGGTGGTTCAAATAGCCTCGGCTATCACCTCATTATGTCCGGTCGTGATGGTCAAGTGGATTAAGGCGTCTTGTACATACCAGTTGCGTGGCATCTGGGAGTATGGGTTCGAGTCACTTCTGGGGTGTGAGTTTTCAGTTGCATATTGTCCTGGGGACCATTCAGGCTTGTTCGCATTTGTGTTCCTCACGTGTGCCCCAAAGAATGAGGTGATTTGGTAAAATGCTATGCCCAAGATTACTATCCGAGTGCCGGCGGTGGGGTGGTTCAAATAGCCTCGGCTATCACCTCATTATGTCCGGTCGTGATGGTCAAGTGGATTAAGGCGTCTTGTACATACCAGTTGCGTGGCATCTGGGAGTATGGGTTCGAGTCACTTCTGGGGTGTGAGTTTTCAGTTGCATATTGTCCTGGGGACCATTCAGGCTTGTTCGCATTTGTGTTCCTCACGTGTGCCCCAAAGAATGAGGTGATTTGGTAAAATGCTATGCCCAAGA
Source organism: Procambarus clarkii (assembly GCF_040958095.1). Lineage (NCBI taxonomy): Eukaryota > Metazoa > Arthropoda > Malacostraca > Decapoda > Cambaridae > Procambarus > Procambarus clarkii. Next base: position 50,733,005 of record NC_091156.1, read on the forward strand.
TTACTATCCGAGTGCCGGCGGTGGGGTGGTTCAAATAGCCTCGGCTATCACCTCATTATGTCCGGTCGTGATGGTCAAGTGGATTAAGGCGTCTTGTACATACCAGTTGCGTGGCATCTGGGAGTATGGGTTCGAGTCACTTCTGGGGTGTGAGTTTTCAGTTGCATATTGTCCTGGGGACCATTCAGGCTTGTTCGCATTTGTGTTCCTCACGTGTGCCCCAAAGAATGAGGTGATTTGGTAAAATGCTATGCCCAAGATTACTATCCGAGTGCCGGCGGTGGGGTGGTTCAAATAGCCTCGGCTATCACCTCATTATGTCCGGTCGTGATGGTCAAGTGGATTAAGGCGTCTTGTACATACCATTTGCGTGGCACCTGGGAGTATGGGTTCGAGTCACTTCTGGGGTGTGAGTTTTCAGTTGCATATTGTCCTGGGGACCATTCAGGCTTGTTCGCATTTGTGTTCCTCACGTGTGCCCCAAAGAATGAGGTGATTTGGTAAAATGCTATGCCCAAGATTACTATCCGAGTGCCGGCGGTGGGGTGGTTCAAATAGCCTCGGCTATCACCTCATTATGTCCGGTCGTGATGGTCAAGTGGATTAAGGCGTCTTGTACATACCAGTTGCGTGGCATCTGGGAGTATGGGTTCGAGTCACTTCTGGGGTGTGAGTTTTCAGTTGCATATTGTCCTGGGGACCATTCAGGCTTGTTCGCATTTGTGTTCCTCACGTGTGCCCCAAAGAATGAGGTGATTTGGTAAAATGCTATGCCCAAGATTACTATCCGAGTGCCGGCGGTGGGGTGGTTCAAATAGCCTCGGCTATCACCTCATTATGTCCGGTCGTGATGGTCAAGTGGATTAAGGCGTCTTGTACATACCAGTTGCGTGGCATCTGGGAGTATGGGTTCGAGTCACTTCTGGGGTGTGAGTTTTCAGTTATATATATATATATATATATATATATATATATATAATATATATATATATATATATATATATATATAACTTTAGAACACTTTCCCACCAGGAGACTCGAACCCTAGCCAGCACAGAAGCCTTCCAGCAACTGGCATAACAGGTACGCCTTAACCCTCTGCACCACCGCTCAGACCCTTAAAAGAGATGGTAATTTCGGAGTATTTAAATCCCCCAAAGATCAACACCTCCCAAGAGCACCAGAGCAAGTGAGGGGTTATTTAGACGTTAATTTCATCAAGTCCCTGTTAATATGGGAAGACACAGTGTCTCTGCTTAAGGCACAACTCTCCTAAACACGAGAGTTAAGTATACAACTTTAGAACACTTTCCCACCAGGAGACTCGAACCCTAGCCAGCACAGAAGCCTTCCAGCAACTGGCATAACAGGTACGCCTTAACCCTCTGCACCACCGCTCAGACCCTTAAAAGAGATGGTAATTTCGGAGTATTTAAATCCCCCAAAGATCAACACCTCCCAAGAGCACCAGAGCAAGTGAGGGGTTATTTAGACGTTAATTTCATCAAGTCCCTGTTAATATGGGAAGACACAGTGTCTCTGCTTAAGGCACAACTCTCCTAAACACGAGAGTTAAGTATACAACTTTAGAACACTTTCCCACCAGGAGACTCGAACCCTAGCCAGCACAGAAGCCTTCCAGCAACTGGCATAACAGGTACGCCTTAACCCTCTGCACCACCGCTCAGACCCTTAAAAGAGATGGTAATTTCGGAGTATTTAAATCCCCCAAAGATCAACACCTCCCAAGAGCACCAGAGCAAGTGAGGGGTTATTTAGACGTTAATTTCATCAAGTCCCTGTTAATATGGGAAGACACAGTGTCTCTGCTTAAGGCACAACTCTCCTAAACACGAGAGTTAAGTATACAACTTTAGAACACTTTCCCACCAGGAGACTCGAACCCTAGCCAGCACAGAAGCCTTCCAGCAACTGGCATAACAGGTACGCCTTAACCCTCTGCACCACCGCTCAGACCCTTAAAAGAGATGGTAATTTCGGAGTATTTAAATCCCCCAAAGATCAACACCTCCCAAGAGCACCAGAGCAAGTGAGGGGTTATTTAGACGTTAATTTCATCAAGTCCCTGTTAATATGGGAAGACACAGTGTCTCTGCTTAAGGCACAACTCTCCTAAACACGAGAGTTAAGTATACAACTTTAGAACACTTTCCCACCAGGAGACTCGAACCCTAGCCAGCACAGAAGCCTTCCAGCAACTGGCATAACAGGTACGCCTTAACCCTCTGCACCACCGCTCAGACCCTTAAAAGAGATGGTAATTTCGGAGTATTTAAATCCCCCAAAGATCAACACCTCCCAAGAGCACCAGAGCAAGTGAGGGGTTATTTAGACGTTAATTTCATCAAGTCCCTGTTAATATGGGAAGACACAGTGTCTCTGCTTAAGGCACAACTCTCCTAAACACGAGAGTTAAGTATACAACTTTAGAACACTTTCCCACCAGGAGACTCGAACCCTAGCCAGCACAGAAGCCTTCCAGCAACTGGCATAACAGGTACGCCTTAACCCTCTGCACCACCGCTCAGACCCTTAAAAGAGATGGTAATTTCGGAGTATTTAAATCCCCCAAAGATCAACACCTCCCAAGAGCACCAGAGCAAGTGAGGGGTTATTTAGACGTTAATTTCATCAAGTCCCTGTTAATATGGGAAGACACAGTGTCTCTGCTTAAGGCACAACTCTCCTAAACACGAGAGTTAAGTATACAACTTTAGAACACTTTCCCACCAGGAGACTCGAACCCTAGCCAGCACAGAAGCCTTCCAGCAACTGGCATAACAGGTACGCCTTAACCCTCTGCACCACCGCTCAGACCCTTAAAAGAGATGGTAATTTCGGAGTATTTAAATCCCCCAAAGATCAACACCTCCCAAGAGCACCAGAGCAAGTGAGGGGTTATTTAGACGTTAATTTCATCAAGTCCCTGTTAATATGGGAAGACACAGTGTCTCTGCTTAAGGCACAACTCTCCTAAACACGAGAGTTAAGTATACAACTTTAGAACACTTTCCCACCAGGAGACTCGAACCCTAGCCAGCACAGAAGCCTTCCAGCAACTGGCATAACAGGTACGCCTTAACCCTCTGCACCACCGCTCAGACCCTTAAAAGAGATGGTAATTTCGGAGTATTTAAATCCCCCAAAGATCAACACCTCCCAAGAGCACCAGAGCAAGTGAGGGGTTATTTAGACGTTAATTTCATCAAGTCCCTGTTAATATGGGAAGACACAGTGTCTCTGCTTAAGGCACAACTCTCCTAAACACGAGAGTTAAGTATACAACTTTAGAACACTTTCCCACCAGGAGACTCGAACCCTAGCCAGCACAGAAGCCTTCCAGCAACTGGCATAACAGGTACGCCTTAACCCTCTGCACCACCGCTCAGACCCTTAAAAGAGATGGTAATTTCGGAGTATTTAAATCCCCCAAAGATCAACACCTCCCAAGAGCACCAGAGCATATATATATATATATATATATATATATATATATATATATATATATATATTATATAATATATGTATATATATATATATATATATATGCAAACAAGCCTGAATAGTCCCCAGGACTAAATGCGACTGAAAACTCATTAAAACTGATTAAGGCACCCTGTAGTTACCAGTTGCGTTGCTCCTGGGAGTATGGGTTCGAGTCACTTCTGGGGTGTGAGTTTTCAGTCGCATATAGTCCTGGGGACCATTCAGGCTTGTTTGCATTTGTGTTCCTCACGTGTGCCTCAAAGAATGAGGTGATTTGGTGAAATGCTATGCCCAAGATTACCATCCGAGTTGCCGGCGGGGAAGTGGTTCAAATAGCCTCGGCTATCACTTCCTTTTGTCCGGCCGTGATGGTCAAGCGGATTAAGGCACCCTGTAGTTACCAGTTGCGTTGCTCCTGGGAGTATGGGTTCGAGTCACTTCTGGGGTGTGAGTTTTCAGTCGCATATAGTCCTGGGATCCATTCAGGCTTGTTTGCATTTGTGTTCCTCACGTGTGCCTCAAAGAATGAGGTGATTTGGTGAAATGCTGTGCCCAAGATTACCATCCGAGTTGCCGGCGGGGAAGTGGTTCAAATAGCCTCGGCTATCACTTCCTTTTGTCCGGCCGTGATGGTCAAGCGGATTAAGGCACCCTGTAGTTACCAGTTGCGTTGCTCCTGGGAGTATGGGTTCGAGTCACTTCTGGGGTGTGAGTTTTCAGTCGCATATAGTCCTGGGGACCATTCAGGCTTGTTTGCATTTGTGTTCCTCACGTGTGCCCCAAAGAATGAGGTGATTTGGTGAAATGCTATGCCCAAGATTACCATCCGAGTTGCCGGCGGGGAAGTGGTTCAAATAGCCTCAGCTATCACTTCCTTTTGTCCGGCCGTGATGGTCAAGCGGATTAAGGTGCCCTGTAGTTACCAGTTGCGTTGTTCCTGGGAGTATGGGTTCGAGTCACTTCTGGGGTGTGAGTTTTCAGTCGCATATAGTCCTGGGGACCATTCAGGCTTGTTTGCATATATATATATATATATATATATATATATTATAATATATATATATATATATATATATATATATATATATATATATGTCGTACCTAGTAGCCAGAACCCACTTATAAGCCTACTATGCAAGGCCCGATTTGCCTAATAAGCCAAGTTTTCATGAATTAATTGTTTTTCGACTACCTAACCTAATAAGCCAAGTTTGCCTAATAAGCCAAGTTTTCATGAATTAATTGTTTTTCGACTACCTAACCTAACCTAACCTAACTTTTTCGGCTACCTAACCAAACCTAACCTATAAAGATAGGTTAGGTTCGGTCATATATCTACGTTAATTTTAACTCCAATAAAAAAAATTGACCTCATACATAATGAAATGGGTAGCTTTATCATTTCATAAGAAAAAAATTAGAGAATATATAATAATTCAGGAAAACTTGGCTTATTAGGCAAATCGGGCCATATAATAACCTGGATATGCATATGGAAATGTCAAGACACACAAGGCTGGAAACCCACTTCGGCCAATCATCAGCCAGATACCCACACCCACGTACAGACTGGCGAAACGACTCAACGGCTTGCTGACCCCTTATATCCCTTGCGCCTTCAGCCTGACGTCTCCAAAGGAACTTGTTGACTTACTGCGGGGAACACGGGCCACAGGGATAAGAGCCTCGTTGGACGTAGAATCACTGTTTACCAACGTACCTGTGGATGAAACAATCGGGATGATAGCCGAGAGAGTGTATCGTGATCCGGCCTGTACTCCTCTTGACATACCAGAAAACATTCTGAAACTACTCCAAGCTTCTACTAAAGAGGCACCCTTCTTGAGCCCGGATGGACACATGTATAAGCAAGTAGATGGGGTCGCCATGGGTTCTCCCCTAGGTGTCCTGTTTGCAAACTTCTACATGGGTACCATCGAGCAAAAAATCTTAGTCGACATGAACTTGGAACCGGCCATATACTGCAGGTATGTTGACCACATTTTTACAAAGGTACCTGATGTCAGACTTCTGCAGGAGCTGAAGGAGGCATTTGAGCAGAGTTCTGTGTTGCGTTTCACTTACGAGATGGAGAAGGATGGGAAGCTGCCCTTTCTAGATGTAACAGTCATGGAAAGGAGCGGAGTTTTCCACACTACAGTCTATACTAAGGAAACAAACATAGGAATGTGCCTGAATGCCAACAGCGACTGCCCAGACAGGTACAAGAGGAGTGTTGTTAACGCTTATGTCGTCCGTGCTCTCAGCCACAGCTCAGAATGGAAGCAAGTCGACGAAGAACTCTGTAGGGCAAGGCAGGTTCTAGTCAACAACGGCTTCTCCAATGGTTTCTTAGAAGACATCATAAGAAGGAAAGTGAAACGCCATGCAACCTCTGAAGAGACAACTAACACAACACCTATACCCCCTATTAGACTATTTTACAGGAACTTCTTTTCCACAGCCCATAACACGGAGGAAAGGGTCCTGAAAGATATTGTTAGTAAAAACGTTATCCCTACAGACAAAAATCAGAAGATACAACTGACAATTTACTATAAAACCAAAAAACGGCCAACCTACTCATGAGAAACTCTCCAGACACAAAACAGAACGCTTTAAAAGAGACCAACGTCGTCTATGCCTTCAAATGCCCTCTTGGGGACTGTAAGCCTCAAAAAAATTAGTATATAGGCACGACAACAACATCTCTTTCAAGGCGTTTAACGATGCATAAGCAACAAGGCTCCATTAAAGAACATATAATCTCTTCCCACAACCAAACCATCGCCAGAGAAATCTTAGCAAACAACACAGAAATCACCGATAGATACAGCGATAGCAGGCGGCTTGACGTCTGCGAGGCACTACACATCAAGAAGTCAACACCAGCTATCAACAGCCATTAATGCACAGTTATATTCTACCCACTTCAAGACTCCGCTAACAATATAGAAGCATCAAGAAATATGGGCCAATAAAAATAGTCCTTCTGCAGTTACCTACCTTTAATACCCATTGTTTCGTGTCCTGTCTTGTGTTAAAAGTTTATTTTCACCTCATCCAAAACTATTGTAACATGTCACCCCACCCAAATGTAGGTATAAAAACTCGAAGATGTTTAAGCTCTATTCAGTTAAAGTTGTGTGTGTGTGTGTAAACTAAAGTCTTTGAAAATGTAATAAGTTTTACGAAACGCGCTCAAGTGTCGCGTCAGATTAGAAATGAAAATGAATTTTTGGAGAATTGATTATTGAATTACCATCAACAGTGAAAAGAAACGTAAGAAAGATCGAGAAAATTCGTGTTAGAATTATTAATCCTACTTTTTCGGTCATATTTAATAATATATGTCTACAGGAAAGACTGCTACCAAAATATACTAATACATACATATATATATATATATATATATATTATATATATATATATTATATATATATATATATATATATATATATATATATATACATATATTTATATATATATTTATATATATATATGTCGTACCTAGTAGCCAGAACGCACTTCTCAGCCTACTATGCAAGGCCCGATTTGCCTAATAAGCCAAATTTTCATGAATTAATGTTTTTTCGACTACCTAACCTAACATTTTCGGCTACCTAACCTAACCTAACCTATAGAGATAGGTTAGGTTAGGTTAGGTAGGGTTGGTTAGGTTCGGTCATATATCTATGTTAATTTTAACTCCAATAAAAAAAATTGACCTCATACATAATGAAATGGGTAGCTTTATCATTTCATAAGAAAAAAATTAGAGAAAATATATTAATTCATGAAAACTTGGCTTATTAGGCAAATCGAGCCTTGCTTAGTAGGCTGACAAGTGCGTTCTGGCTACTAGGTACGACATATATATATATATATATATATATATATATATATATATATATATATATATATATATATATATATATATAATACATATAATAAAATATATAAACGTATATAAAACAACACAGCTCAATTCCAACACAATATCTCAGAAAATAGTTAAATCAAAATGAATATAAATCGAAATCTATGAAAAATCTATTTATCAATGCAATCGGAAACATTGAAATGGAATCATAACATACTTAGTATTGCGTGTGTTGCTCTTACATGCAACAGATGGCGCTGTTTTTCTTAAAAAAAAAACATTTTTATGCATGTCACTGGTGTTGCATCTATTTAGTAGACATAAAAACACGCACGTATTCAAATGGAACATTGTGTCAAAATTTCAAAGCAGTCGGTGAAGAACTTTCGTACATTACATCGAGTGTTGCTCTTACGTCTAATAGATGGCATTGTTTTTCAAAAAGCATGTTTTTTTCCTGGCACAGGTGAGGCATGTATATAGTAGGTATATAAAAACACGCACCTATTCGACTGCAACTTTGTGTCAAAATTTCAAAGCAATCGGTAAAGCGGTTTCGGAGATTTCCCTCACATGAAAAACACTTGAAAAACACAGTTTTTCTTAAAAAACATTTTTTCCTGTCACAGACGTCACATCTATATAGGATGTATATAAAAACCCTCTCGGATACGAACTGAACGTTGTGTGAAAATTTCAAAGCAATCGGTGATGAACTTTCGGAGAATTGTGATTTTGAACAAAAGAACATTTCCATTCTTATTTATATAGATTGATTTAATTTATGGATAAAAATTTCTAAATTAATGCTGCATATACAATGATTAACAAGTACTATTAATGAATAAATATTGCCTTTTCAGATGTGTTTGAGCGTGGTGGTGACAGGTGGTGGGAGCGGGTGGTGGTGGTGGTGTGGGGGCTGGTGACGGTGGTGCTGACGCAGAGCTACGCTGGCAACCTCATGGCTCTCCTGGCCGTCAGACACATCCCTCAACCCTACCAGTCAATTCTAGACGTAGTGGAGGACAAATCTGCCATCATGATATTAGAGCATGGCTCGTCTAATGCACAATTTAAGGTCTGTAACATGTGTTTGGTTTGCCAGATATTTTAAAACATGAAGAATAAAAGGCACCAAACATCGTCTTGAATGAAATATTTCTATGTATTCTTAGTTACTTGTAATGTAACTGGTTTTGGAATATATGTTGAGTCCTGTGCCAGTCTTAACCCTCTCTACGGTTTTCCAGATTTTTTTTTGAAGACTAATGTTACCATTCACTGCACTCATCTGCACTTATTTGGTTACAATTTGAGACTCATACGTGAGTGTTTGGGTACAGGCGAGTCTCAGGACTTCCAACACTTTTAGGGAATTACTGGTTGAGTGGGTATATTGCCGAACTACTAAGAGTATGGTTGTCTGGAGTCCCAGGTTCAAATCCTGGAAGGGTCATAGAATTTACAGTTATATCTATTGATATATTCAAGCAAAGGAGCTGTGGCAGTAAAGGGATGCCTAGGTAATTTAAAAGTTGGTGTTCCTAATGTCGCTTAAGTTCTTTTTCAAATAAAACGGAGGCTTGCAGAGAGCAGACTCTACTTTTAGAGAAAAATGTTTGTTCCTCAATGGTAAGGTTAACGAAGGTTACAATGCCACAACGAAAATTAAGGCAATAGCTTCACTACACGTGTGATAGCGTTTGCTGTTTTGATGTTAATCTCGTGACGACCAAGATAAGTGGTCAGTAGTATTATCTAGAAAGTGAGAACATCAGTTTTAACAAAGAAGTGACTCGAACCAGCGATCAAGGAACTCCCAGTTGTACACCTAACCCCCCTTGTACCACCATTCGGTAGAAGTTATACAACATTGGATTCCACTAAATCCAGAGGAAATCTCGAAGCTTCCACTGAGTCAAATTTACTAATTAAAGAAAGACTAGTTCTAAGGGACAGATGAAGTGTTTGACGGGTGAATAATGAATGTATGGAAGGGCTTTGTGATCCGCAGTCTTAAACATTTATAACATCAATTGAGTCGTGGTTAATGTGGTGTCCATATTTAAGAATTCTAGGTAGATCACTTGCATCAAACTATTAGCAAATTAGCTTAACATCTATTGTGGGAAAGCTGCTTGAAACTATATTTTCCAAAGGCCATTTGTGTACATATTGAAAAACATAGATTAATAAAAGATTCACAAGATGGTTTTACTAAGACACGCTCATATTTGACAAATTTTTCTCTCATTCTTTTCCAACATGATTGAGACAGTTGATAGTCGAATGGATTGTGACATATATCGTGATTTTAGCAAAGCTTTTATATTAGGTGCCATTGATTAAAAAGATAGAGGCTTACGGTACTAGGGATGATATCATGATGGATTAGGGCATATTTCAAACAAAACAAGGAATTAGTTTAAATTGAGTTAAATCAGGGTGAGAGCTCTTGTAAGTAGAGTGCCTCAAGGCCCTGTCCGCAGGCCCTGTCTTGTTTACCGAATTTACAGTGATTTAGCTTTTGGATTCAACAGCAATGTTTGCAAAGTTGCTGATATATAAATATTGGGTGGACAAATTTTCAGAAGACTTAAAGTCACTCCAAGGCGATTTAGCTTGTGTTTTGAAATTATCAAAATATTGACAGTTTCAGTCAAATGCTGACAAATGTAAGGTTCTGAGGCTAGGTGCTGATAGATTTACACGATATCAGCTGGATGTTGAAATTGCGAAATCTAATTGCAAAATGATATGGAGGCCATGATTAGAAAGAATTTAAAGGCAAAAATATCAATGCACAAATATATGATAGATGCCAAATAGGACACTGGGATTTATTTCTATAAGCGTTGATAATAAAAAATAATATTGTTTTATACTTTAGCTATATATTGCTCCTTTTAGGCCCCATTTAGATTATGGAGTTCAGTTTTGGTTTCCATACTATAGACTGGACATAACTTCAACTGACCGTTTTCAGGGAATAATGACCAATTTAATTAACAAATTAGAACCCTTTCATATGAAGAAAGGTTGAAAATTCTTAATTTACATTTTCTAGAAAGCCAAAGAGTTAGGCAACACGGTTGTAGATTTGTGGAATAGATTACCGGGTATAATAATAGATGGAATTATATGGTTGCTTTATGCGTAGGTTAGACAGATATATGATTGAGTTTGGGATGTTATCAATAGGAGCTTCCACGTATGGGTCAATACGACCTTCTACAGTTTCAGTACTTCTAATATCCTTATCCAACTTCTATTTTATTTTTCGTTAATCTGTTTCACAATTCAACAACCCTGCTTCAAAAATGGTATTTTCCTGATCGTCCCTAAATCAAATGTATCCATTTTATATCCACTGTTGCAAAAGGTGAGACGACATGTGCTTGATAGTGGTGCTCTCTGTGCCACCAGTAATGTAAAGCTTTATGAGGGATTCAGAGGAAATATGTGTTTGTATGAGGACTGAGGTGGACTCTCTGTGTTAGGAACATCGGCAGATGAAGCAATGTGTTTGCTCATCAGAAAAATCCAGCAGCCTATTTAAATTCAAATTTTTATTCGTAAGAATGTGTATACATCGGTTTAAGTCCTCGTCTTGTGATGTTACGAAGGACAATGGACTAGGAAGACTGTGACAAGGCCTTCTGCGTCATTAGTGAAGAGCTCAAGCTTAGTCACCGCTGCTTTAGGGTATGAGTGATGTAAGGAGGCTACAACTCCTCTGAAAGGGAGGACGCCGAAAGGAACGCCGGCAAAAGAAGAAAGCAAATTTTTGCTGTAGACAATTTCCTTGTGAGGCGCTCTCTGATACAGGACGTTTTGTGCCAGAGATACGGAAAACAGGTTAATATTTTGCTACCCGGGAACGAAAACAGGGAATTGTGGCCCTTGTGGATTTGTTCATAGGGGATGTTGTTAGGAATTCCGGTGATATTGCAACAGTGAGCTGTTCAAAGGAATGATGTATTCTTGTAGGGAAACAGGTACTGTGTATTGCTGAAAGTTATTTGCGCGCGTAATTTTAGAGTCAGCGAGGAATTTGACCTGCGTGGAAAATCGCGACCGAGTGTGAGAATAGCAGTGAGTACCAACCTTGTTGTCCACGTGGATCGCGAGGGTTCTGCTTGCACCACATCTACACAAGACCACGGTTGCACTAGCCTAGAGCAGTTTTTGAGACCTCCTTGAAGTTATGTTATATGATAAGTGAAGTTGTATAAAAACAGTTAGGTTACCATCCGGTATTATGACTTTCATAGACGTCTGTTTCCATGTTGGGTTGGCAAGCCTGAGCCAGGTCAGGTCACTATCAGCCATGCAGGTTGCGGGTGCCAATTTCATCTTTAATTTCCCAAATTGCAGAAAATAAACGTTCTGACAGTATTTACATTTAGTAGTTTACCTTGCGGAAGTGCTTATGTTATTATCTAGCATTGTAGACTAAAGAGGCTTTCTCTTTATTTGCCCCAAGAACATATTAATTAGTCTTTGTAATGAACTGAGGCAATTAGGTGGTCATGGTGTAGGCTGTCGTGGGTAGCTAGATGCTTGGGTAGTCAGGGTCGTGCTGTGGGTGAGACGTCAAGCTGCGAATACCAAGGCTTGGATCCAAGGATAAGGTATTGTGCTGTGTTGAGGTCTTGTATAATATAGATGGTTTAATTTCCATTGCCTCAAAGAATAGGATTTGATTTAGACTAGGGTGTACTTTAGACTAGGGTGTACTAGTTGCTATTATTAATAAATATATTTACTGTAGTTATTCCCCTGTGTATTGTACATTTTCCTTTAATATTTTTGACTCAGAGACCCTGAATTTGTCTGGAAATTCTTTAATATTCTCTTGAGTATTTTTCATTCGTAAATATTTTCTCCTTGTCTGGAGTTAAGAAATGTTGAAAACAATTCCATCCATCCTTTCAAGAATTTAAAGATTAAAGTGTTGACCAAACACACACTAGAAATTGAAGAGACGGCGACGTTTCGATCCGTCCTGGACCATTATCAAGTCGATTGAGATTAGAGTCCC
>NC_091156.1:50745941-50845941 GCF_040958095.1 Procambarus clarkii
TAGATGACATTGTGCTTTTTGATAGAAACTGGGAAGACCACATAGCTAGAGTACGCCAGTTGTTCACAGTTTTGAAATGTGCATACTTATAAAGTTAAACACAATTTTCTTTTTTTATGGTCAAGGCACAGTGACATACATCGGTTATCAAGTGGGCCAAGGAAAAGTGGTACCTCGGCAAGATAAAATCAGTACCACTCTGGAGTATCCAGTGCTCCGGAACAAAGAGATGTGCAATGGTTTATCGGTATGTCTGGGTACTACCGACGTTTTTGTCAGAATTTTTCAAGTGTGGCCACTCCCTTAACTAATGTGTTGCAAAAGACTGTTAAATTTAATTGGTCAACAGCCTGTGCAGAGGCTTTTAAAATTTTTAAATTAAATTGATCTTAGTTTCTGCTCCAGTGCTCGCTAGTCCAAGGTTCAACAGACCATTTAACACTCGCCCGGGCATGACGCAGCATCGCGTCATCCGTTTACTGGCGGTAATACTGGGGATGACGCAGTCTTGCGTCATCCACTTTAAATAATCGCCAAAAATCAGGTTTTTATCCGATTTTTTTAGGACTGGTTTTAAATGTGCGCCGATGTCTTCCCATTTTCTTTGTTGAGCCTCGTGGCCCTCAGGTGGCTTGGCACACGCCGTGGGCCCATTGTTTTCGCTCCACTGTTGTGACCAATGTCGCCTCCCCTCGCATCTCAAACGTGTGAACATTTTGGCTATATTTCTTACTGCGGCTTTAGAAACTATCTACGCTTACTCCACTATGGATAGTGATCATGAACAAGGCCCTTCCAGGAAGAAAATTGCGAAAGAAAGGCTTGAAAAGGGAGGGAATTGGGAGTGTAGCTGGAAGGCGTCTGAGAGCTCACTCGCGGCTAACGCGTGGCCCGTCTTAACTCGTCGGCGGTTGAAACGTGACCAGGTTTTTTATTTTATATGCTAATGTTCCTCTAGAGAATTCTATTGCGAACCCATTGAGACCAAATGAAAGACCTAGGACAAAAATTGAGGTGACCAGAGTGAAAATAGTGAAAACATTTTATCGCGTTTGCACGCTCCTGGGTAACTCGTTCGCACTTTCTCTGTTTGCTACGGATAATTAGCCGGGCTTTTGGAGTTTATATGCATTTAGTGCTGTAGAGAATTCTATTGCGAACACAATGATACCAAATTTAATCTCGTAGGACGAGAATTAAGGTGACAAAGTTGAAGAGAGTATACACTTTTCAGAATTTACGCGTGCTCCCGTGACACCCTGGGTCCCATATCGCACAGTTGAGGGGTGGCGAGCAGGGTACGCCAAAGTGTTAACATTCACATCGATGCGACTGACTCGGGTGTTGGTGCAGTGTTGTTGCAAACTGGGGATGATCAAGTGGACCATCCAGTGTATTATTACTCTGTGAAATTTGACAAGGCTCAACACGATTATTCAGTGGTTGAAAAAGAAGCATTGGCAGTAGTGTTAACATGTAACAAGTTTGAAGTATATCTCATAGCTAATATAGTGGAAGTGTACACGGACCATAACCTACTAGTATTTATCCACCAGATGAAAGAGACAAATAAACGGATCCTCACGTGGGCATTGTATCTATAGGACTTCAATCTCTCTGTAATCCACGTACCGGTTGGCTAAACGTGATAGCTGATGCGCTGTCACAGTTACCTGAGTGACATACATCTGAGCAACAGGAAGCCATATACCAACTGTCCTGTTTTAGCTTATTTTTTTAGGTTCTCCTGTCACATTAAGTATTCCTTGTTCATATTCCATGTTCCTTGGAGTACTTGTAAGTATTCCTTCCTTGGAACTCCTTGATTTTAGCTATTGGCCCTCACAGAGCAACCATTTGCCCCCCATAACAATGTCAGAAAGTTGGATATACCAAATCATTCGAAACCAAACAACAACATATTTGGCAATTAAAAATGTAATTTACTGTAAAAATTTAAAAGCGTATTTATGTGGTTGTATAAACATTTATATAAGTGTATAAGGAAAGAAAAACGAATGATAAAAGAATATAAAGCTTAAACCAGAAAACCAAATTAAATGACTATAATTCATTTATAATTGACCTCATTTACTATTATGCACAAAAAACGACTTCTTGCCATACTTCCCATTATACGCTAAATAAAATGTTCTATATTAGTAAACATGATGAATTGTGAAACATAATGTGTTACCTCGGCACAGTGACATTAATTATATTTACTACATAAATATAATTCAAATAGTTATTGATAATCCATTATCCATATTTTTATTCTGTGCATATTCCATGGAATATAAATACGGAATTCATAACGATTCATGGATGCCCAGTCAGCAGCATTACAAATTAATTTAAATATCCAAAACAAAAGGGACTTAATGCCAAGACAGTACAAGCTTGGTATCCTTGGTATAAAGAGCTAGACCTCATTTCCCCGTAGATACTGATAGGTTGTTTCGGCAACTTAGGACCAGTAACCGGGTTCTTGACGGATGAACTTTGTTTATAGTATCCGACCCCAAGGCGGTAGTATTCTTTCAAGAATTGGCTATATTGTGCAATAAGAAAAGGGGGGAGGGAGATGAACAATACACTTCTTCCTTCACCAATATATCTACCCTCACCGTTAAAATATATAAAAATAGAACATTTCTACACTTATTTACAGTAGTAGGGTCCTTTTCACACAGGACACCAAAAGCGCACACATGCAGTGTTCATAACCCCCCCAGTGTTTCCACCACCTAGTACCTCGTTTACTTGAACTGGGAAAACACTGCGAATTCACCTTTTACGTGGACTAGCCTACCGACACAGTATCATGAGGTGCCTATATCCCATTATCACCCTCCAGCCACTCGCTGGCAGAGAACCTTAGCCACACACTGAACGGGGTCACAAAACAACCACATACAGGGGTAGCAAACCCCCTGGCAAAAGTCTCTAGTGACCGGCTAGCAGCACTTCACAGCAGGCACCTCACTGTCGTCTGTTACTCTCCTAAGCCAATCCCAGGATATGCCGATCTCTTTTATCACCACCTAAATCAACAGCTAACACACTGCTCTGATCGGCGGCGGCTTATTTAGTCGTCTTCCAGGACCAAGCTGAGAACACGTGGACTGCCCAAGGTATACTACCCTCTTCAGTACGACTGCTTCCACACGTCACCTCTGGGGACATAAAACGTCATCAGTTAAATGGACGATACACTGGGGTAACCATGAGGTAACACTTATTCACCTGGAGGTTGACATTATGCTCAGCAGCACAACCTAGGTTGCGCTTATCTTCATCTGCCACCTCACCAGAGGTTACCCACGTTGACCGCACATTCTGATGACGGCAGGAAACCAGAGCTATTTGCCGCTGTTACGCCACCACCTATAGATAGAGTTATACACATAGCGTCCAATATCAGGGAAGTTTGAGTGCAGACTCATAGATGGTGCTTCAATTGCCACTCTAGACTCCGACGAAGGTGATGAGACCGTAACATAGGTAAGTACCAGGTACCATCTTCACGTTTAAGGCACCTTAAAGGCAACACTTACCTGCCTGATGACCATCCCCAACATGCCTGACCAGGTACCATCTTCACGTTTAAGGCCCCAAGACCCATCAGGGGGCCTCAAGTACAGGTACCTGGAGTAGAGAAAACCCAGGCTGTATCACATGAAGAATAACATGTAGAACACCAATATGTACATCATTATATGTATGACTAATTGGTGACAAATAATAAATTTATAAATCATTCGGTTAAATAGCATTCGACAGGTCAATAAATTTTCTTAAAATATTATTCTAAGTATTTTTTAAATGTAATTTTATATTTAAAATAGCTGGTAACCTAGCTCCTAGGATGATGGAAATATAGTGGATTCGATGTATCTTCTATATTAACATTATAAGTTGTTTAGTATGTAGTGATGATGTTAACTCCATCTGAACGCAATCGACACCCATTTTCAGTTTCCCAGAGGAACATAAGAACGTAAGAATGAAGGTAATTGATGATGGCCTATTGGCCCATACGAGGCAGCTCCTACTTATATGTCTAACGAATGCTTGAAACAATCAAAGAATCCTACTTCTCTTATGTTATGTGATAATTGGTTCCACAAATCAACATCCCTGTTACTGAACCAGAATTTACCCAGGTCTTTCCTAAATCTAAGCTTTGTTAGTAGATAGTGGTATGGGAACTGATATGGAAAAAAGATGTAATAAAAATGTGTTTGTGGGAGAAACAAATTGGCAAAATGATCAGGGAAGGAGCGAGGCCTCAAAATAACGATACACCTACGGGTATATTACACGAACAGTAGGAATCTAAGAAACAAAATAAACGATTTAAATGCTCTTGTCTACACAGATAAAATATATATTATTGCACTTACCGAAACGTGGATGAATTTAGAAAATAGAGAACTATTAGCTGAATATCAAATAAATGGATTTAAATTATTTCACACAGATACATATATTAGACGAGGAGGGGCAGTAGCCATATAAGTTAGGGCAAATTTAAAATGTAGTCTCAAAGATGAAATCAAAACTGAGCCACACAAAAATTATTTGGATAGAATTAAACGAAAAAGCAAATAATCTTATAATAGGAGTTACATACAGGCCACCAAACTTAGTCAGGATAGAAGCAAAGCATCTATGGGATGAAATATCCAGAGCATCTAAGTCTAACAGTGTTTGTGTCATGGGTGACGTTAATTTTAGTGGAATAAACTAGATTAACAGAACAGGGAATAAAGAAGCAGAAGATTTTATAGAATTAATTGACGATTGCTTTCTTACTCAAGACATTAAGAAACCAACACGAGTAAATAATAATTTAGATTTCGTGTTAACTAACAAGGAAACACAAGTTAATGACATCAAAATAAGGAGGTTCAGCTTCACCTCTAATTTCAGTTTGGAGGCATGTTAACTTAGTAGCCTCAGGTATTGGGTTTTCAGAATGCACAGAGACTGTGGATAAATTGTCTGAGAATTGCTTCATTTCTGGTGGTATAATATTGGGTGAAGCTTCATCGTCGTTGATTAAAGGATCTAATCTGGCTGACATTTATTCTCAAAAAGATCCAGATCATCCATAACTTTATCTACTTTATTTGATGTACTGGCTATTTGTTTTGATTCAATTATCCTGTGTAAATGTTCCAACCTGGCTTGACTTTCTTCTTCATATTGTGCTAGGTCAGACAGGAATGGTTCCACATCTTCAACTACTATGTCGTTGTCGTCGTGGACCTGATTTTGGTAAGATTTCCTATTTGCTTTCAATATATGAAATTGGGTTTGAATCTGTAATAGTGGTATTTTCAACCGACGATAATTAATTACAGGCTCATACAACAACTGTTCATATTGGTCGAGATCTCTTGTCAGTTGACGTTTACTTGCTACTAAAGTCTCCGTGGTGTAGTGGTAAGACACTCGCCTGGCGTTCCGCGAGCTCTATGTCATGGGTTCGTATCCTGGCCGGGGAGGATTTACTGGTCGCAAATCCTAAACTGTAGCCTCTGTTTAACGCAACAGTAAAATGTGTACTTTGATGAAAAAACGATTCTTCGCGGCGGGGATCGTATTCCAGGGACCTGCCCAAAACGCTACGCGTACTAGTGGCTGTACATGAATGTAACAATTCTTGTATATATCTCAAAAAGCACGCTTTGCTTTCTGTAGATTAGTCATGGTGACTTGTTAATTGGATGGTACTAGCTCATAAATTGTGAGCAAGCACTGATGGTAGCCTAGGGTAAAATTCTGCACTCACTAGGCGATAATCCTACCTCTACTAGAGGTTAGCACTTACAATTAATACACATTATATATATATATATATATATATATATATATATATATATATATATATATATATATATATATATATATATTAGTATATTTTGGTAGCAGTCTTTCCTGTAGACATATATTATTAAATATGACCGAAAAAGTAAGATTAATAATTCTAACACGAATTTTCTCTATCTTTCTTATGTTTCTTTTCACTGTTGATGGAAATTCAAAGATCAATTCTCCAAAATTCATTTTTATTTCTAGTCTGACGCGACACTTGAGCGCGTTTCGTAAAACTTATTACATTTTCAAAGACTTTAGTTTACAAACACACAACTGAAACTGAATAGAGCTTACACATCTTTGAGGTTTATATCTACATTTGGGTGAGGTGGATGAGGTGAAAAAACGAACTTTCAACAATGGGTATTCAATGGGTATTAAATTCCAACACAACAGAGAACACGAAACAATGGGTATTAAATTCAAACACAAGACAGAACACGAAACAATGGGTATTGAATGGAAGTAATTGTAGAAAGCCTATTGGTCCATATTTCTTGATGCTTCTATATTGAAGCGGAGTCTTGAAGTAGGTAGAATATAGTTGTGCATTAATTTGTTGATTGCTGGTGTTGACTTCTTGATGTGTAGTGCCTCGCAGACGTCAAGCCGCCTGCTATCGCTGTATCTATCGATGATTTCTGTGTTGTTTGCTAAGATTTCTCTGGTGATGGTTTGTTTGTGGGAAGAGATTATATGTTCCTTAATGGAGCCCTGTTGCTTATGCATTGTTAAACGCCTGGAAAGAGATGTTGTTGTCTTGCCTATATACTGGTTTTTTTGAGGCTTACAGTCCCCAAGAGGGCATTTGAAGGCATACACGACGTTGGTCTCTTTTAAAGCATTCTGCTTTGTGTCTGGAGAGTTTCTCATGAGTAGGCTGGCCGTTTTTCTGGTTTTATAGTAAATCGTCAGTTGTGTCTTCTGATTTTTGTCTGTAGGGATAACGTTTCTACTGACAATATCTTTTAGGACCCTTTCCTCCGTTTTATGGGCTGTGGAAAAGAAGTTCCTGTAAAATAGTCTAATAGGGGGTATAGGTGTTGTGTTAGTTGTCTCTTCAGAGGTTGCATGGCGTTTCACTTTCCTCCTTATGATGTCTTCGACGAAACCATTGGAGAAGCCGTTGTTGACTAGGACCTGCCTTACCCTACAGAGTTCTTCGTCGACTTGCTTCCATTCTGAGCTGTGGCTGAGGGCACGGTCGACATAAGCGTTAACAACACTCCTCTTGTACCTGTCCGGGCAGTCACTGTTGGCATTCAGGCACATTCCTATGTTTGTTTCCTTTGTGTAGACTGCAGTGTGGAAAACTCCGCTCCTTTCCAAGACTGTTACATCTAGAAAGGGCAGCTTCCATCCTTCTCCAACTCGTAAGTGAAACGCAACACAGAATTCTGCTCAAATGCCTCCTTCAGCCCTGCAGACGTCTGACATCAGCTACCTGTGTAAAAATGTCGTCAACATACCTGCAGTATATGGCCGGTTTCAAGTTCATGTCGACTAAGACTTTTTGCTCGATGGTACTCATGTAGAAGTTTGCAAACAGGACACCTAGGGGAGAACCCATGGCGACCCCATCTACGTGCTTATACATGTGTCCCTCCGGGCTCAAGAAGGGTGCCTCTTTAGTACAAGCTTGGAGTAGTTTCCTTAGACTATTTTCTGGTATGTCAAGAGGAGTACAGGCCGGATCACGGTACACTCTATCGGCTATCATCCCGATTGTCTCATCCACAGGTACGTTGGTAAACAGAGATTCTACGTCCAACGAGGCTCTTATCCCTGTGGCCCGTGTTCCCCGCAGCAAGTCAACAAATTCCTTTGGAGACTTCAGGCTGAAGGCGCAAGAGACATAAGGGGTCAGCAAGCTGTTGAGTCGTTTCGCCAGTCTGTATGTGGGTGTGGGTATCTGGCTATGATTGGCCGAAGTGGGTTTCCAGCCTTGTGTGTCTTGACATTTCCATACACATATCCAGGTTTTTATTCCCCAATAATCTTTGGCAGGTGGAGTCCGGATTTCTTGGCGTTCACAGTTTCGATCAATTTGTTGACCTTTGCTTTCAGTTCGGCTGTAGTGTCCTTCGTTACCCTTTGGAATTTAGTTTGGTCAGAGAGTATGAGTTCATTTTCGCCAGATATTCGTCTTTTTTAAGAATGACGTATATTGGTGATTTGTCGCCTCTCCTGACAACTATCTCCTTGTTCTCACGAAGGCTCTTAGCTGCCACTTTGAGCTCGGGGGACAGTATGGTGCTTCTGTAGTTGCCTCGATTCTTTCCTCCTTCAGCAATAAGTTCTGCTTGTAAGGTATCTTTGGTGGTGACCTTCTTTTGTGCTTCGAGGTCGAATATGTCGTTCAACAGAGTCTCCAACTCCACTTTCCGGGCCATCTCACTTGGTCTGGACATAACGTGACAGTTTATACCCAGATTTAGATGAGTGATTTGGTCCTCAGTGAGGTTGATTCCTGCAAGGTTCAGGAAGCCATCTCTTGGACGTGGAATTGCCATAGGTCCTCCATATAACGTTGTTAGTTTCTTGATTATCCTTGTTTCAGTGCTGAGGTGATGTCGGTCTGTGAGGATGTCGAGGTGTTGTTCAATGCGAGTACGGAGACTTTCGTCGATGCTGCTGTTTCTCCATTCGTTTGTGTCCTGAAGTAGTTGCGCTTTGTTGTCTTTGATTTCATTTTCTGCCTTGTATATCTGATCACGAATCAGATCTTGGCGATATTTTATCGTGAAGGCTTGATTCCTTGCTGCTGGGTCGTGCGTTTTAATATTAGTATATTTTGGTAGCAGTCTTTCCTGTAGACATATATTATTAAATATGACCGAAAAAGTAAGATTAATAATTCTAACACGAATTTTCTCTATCTATCTTTCTTATGTTTCTTTTCACTGTTGATGGTAGTTCAAAGGTCAATTCTCCAAAATTCATTTTTATTTCTAGTCTGACGCGACACTTGAGCACGTTTCGTAAAACTTATTACATTTTCTAAGACTTTAGTTTACAAACACACAACTGAAACTGAATAGAGCTTACACATCTTCGAGGTTTATATCTACATTTGGGTGAGGTGGATGAGGTGAAAAAACGAACTTTCAACAATGGGTATTAAATTCCAACACAAGACAGAACTCGAAACAATGGGTATTGAATGGGTATTAAATTCAAACACAAGACAGAACACGAAACAATGGGTATTGAATGGAAGTAATTGTAGAAAGCCTATCTGATTCGTGATCAGATATACAAGGCAGAAAATGAAATCAAAGACAACAAAGCGCAACTACTTCAGGCCACAAACGAATGGAGAAACAGCAGCATCGACGAAAGTCTCCGTACTCGCATTGAACAACACCTCGACATCCTCACAGACCGACATCACCTCAGCACTGAAACAAGGATAATCAAGAAACTAACAACGTTATATGGAGGACCTATGGCAATTCCACGACCAAGAGATGGCTTCCTCAACCTTGCAGGAATCAACCTCACTGAGGACCAAATCACTCTCCTAAATCTGGGTATAAACTGTCACGTTTTGTCCAGACCAAGTGAGATGGCCCGGAAAGTGGAGTTGGAGATTCTGTTGGACGACATATTCGACCTTCGAAGCACAAAAGAAGGTCACCACCAAAGATACCTTACAAGCAGAACTTATTGCGGAAGGAGGAAAGAATCGAGGCAACTACAGAAGCACCATACTGTCCCCCGAGCTTAAAGCGGCAGCTAAGAGCCTTCGTGAGAACAAGGAGATAGTTGTCAGGAGAGGCGACAAGTCGCCAATATACGTCATTCTTAAAAAAGACGAATATCTGGCGAAATGAACCTCATACTCTCTGACCAAAACTAAATTCCAAAGGGTAACAAAGGACACTACAGCCGAACTGAAAGCAAAGGTCAACAAATTGATTCGAAACTGTGAACGCCAAGAAATCCGGACTCCACCTGCCAAAGATTATTGGGGAATATAAACCTGGATATGAGTGTGGGAATGTCAAGACACACAAGGCTGGAAACCCACTTCGGCCAATCATCAGCCAGATACCCACACCCACGTACAGACTGGCGAAACGACTCAACGGCTTGCTGACCCCTTATGTCCCTTGCGCCTTCAGCCTGAAGTCTCCAAAGGAATTTGTTGACTTGCTGCGGGGAACACGGGCCACAGGGATAGAGAGCCTCGTTGGACGTAGAATCTCTGTTTACCAACGTACCTGTGGATGAGACAATCGGGATGATAGCCGATAGAGTGTACCGTGATCCGGCCTGTACTCCTCTTGACATACCAGAAAACAGTCTAAGGAAACTACTCCAAGTTTGTACTAAAGAGGCACCCTTCTTGAGCCCGGATGGGACACATGTATAAAGCAAGTAGATGGAGTCGCCATGGGTTCTCCCCTAGGTGTCCTGTTTGCAAACTTCTACATGGGTACCATCGAGCAAAAAGTCTTAGTCGACATCACCTGGAAACCGGCCATATACTGCAGGTAAGTTGACGACATTTTTACACAGGTACCTGATGTCAGACGTCTGCAGGAGCTGAAGGAGGCATTTGAGCAGAATTCTGTGTTGCGTTTCACTTACGAGATGGAGAAGGATGGAAGCTGCCCTTTCTAGATGTAACAGTCATGGAAAGGAGCGGAGTTTTCCACACTGCAGTCTACACTAAGGAAACAAACATAGGAATGTGCCTGAATGCCAACAGTGACTGCCCGGACAGGTACAAGAGGAGTGTTGTTAACGCTTATGTCGACCGTGCCCTCAGCCACAGCTCAGAATGGAAGCAAGTCGACGAAGAACTCTGTAGGGTAAGGCAGGTCCTAGTCAACAACGGCTTCTCCAATGGTTTCGTGGAAGACATCATAAGAAGGAGAGTGAAACGCCATGCAACCTCTGAAGAGACAACTAACACAACACCTATACCCCCTAGTAGACTATTTTACAGGAACTTCTTTTCCACAGCCCATAAAACGGAGGAAAGGGTCCTGAAAGATATTGTCAGTAGAAACGTTATCCCTACAGACAAAAATCAGAAGATACAACTGACGATTTACTATAAAACCAGAAAAACGGCCAGCCTACTCATGAGAA
Source organism: Procambarus clarkii (assembly GCF_040958095.1). Taxonomy (NCBI): domain Eukaryota; kingdom Metazoa; phylum Arthropoda; class Malacostraca; order Decapoda; family Cambaridae; genus Procambarus; species Procambarus clarkii. The sequence continues at coordinate 50,756,934 of NC_091156.1, forward strand.
ACTCTCCGGACACAAAGCAGAACGCTTTAAAAGAGACCAACGTCGTCTATGCCTTCAAATGCCCTCTTGGGGACTGTAAGCCTAAAAAAAAAACAGTATATAGGCAAGACAACAACATCTCTTTCCAGGCGTTTAACAATGCATAAGCAACAGGGCTCCATTAAGGAACATATAATCTCTTCCACAAACAAACCATCACCAGTGAAATCTTAGCAAACAACACAGAAATCATCGATAGATACAGCGATAGCAGGCGGCTTGACGTCTGCGAGGCACTACACATCAAGAAGTCAACACCAGCAATCAACAGCCAATTAATGCACAACTATATTCTACCCACTTCAAGACTCCGCTCCAATATAGAAGCATCAAGAAATATGGACCAATAGGCTTTCTGCAATTACTTCCATTCAATACCCATTGTTTCGTGTTCTGTCTTGTGTTTGAATTTAATACCCATTGTTTCGTGTTCTGTCTTGTGTTGGAATTTAATACCCATTGAATACCCATTGTTGAAAGTTCGTTTTTTCACCTCATCCACCTCACCCAAATGTAGATATAAACCTCGAAGATGTGTAAGCTCTATTCAGTTTCAGTTGTGTGTTTGTAAACTGAAGTCTTTGAAAATGTAATAAGTTTCACGAAACGCGCTAAAGTGTCGCGTCAGACTAGAAATAAAAATGAATTTTGGAGAATTGATCTTTGAATTACCATCAATAGTGAAAAGAAACATAAGAAAGATAGAGAAAATTCGTGTTAGAATTATTAATCTTACTTTTTCGGTCATATATAATATATATATATATATATATATATATATATATATATATATATATATATATATATATATATATATATATATATATATATATATATATATATATATGTCGTACCTAGTAGCCAGAGAACGCACTCTCAGCCTACTATGCAAGGCCCGGTTTACCTAATAAGCCACGTTTTCATGATATAATTGTTTTTCGACAACCTAAACTACCTAACCTAACTCTTTCGGCTACCTAAACCTAACCTAACCTATAAAGAGAGGTTAGGTTAGGTTAGGTAGGGTTGGTTAGGTTCGGTCATATATCTACGTTAATTTTAATTCAAATAAAAAAAATTGACCTCATACATAATGAAATGGGTAACTTTATCATTTCATAAGAAAAAAATTAGAGAAATATATTAATTCAGGAAAACTTGGCTTATTAGGCAAATCGGGCCTTGCATAGTAGGCTGAGAAGTGCGTTCTGGCTACTAGGTACGACATATATATATATATATATATATATATATATATATATATATATATATATATATATATATATTATATATATATATACTATTATATATATATATATATATAATATAATCATACACATTAATGATTTGAGTGATAAAACCAGTGTCACTGGAAGTATCTTTAGGCTAGCTCCTCGATTATCACCCTAGGATGGTATAGACACTAATTAATCACTCAAAGGTGTAATGATCATAAGTAAAATATTATATACACAACTCAACTCGAGCTGGTAACAATTCCGCCCAAAATAGGGTCTGCACCATTCATTAATGGTGCTTGGTTGTTCAATAGAGTACAACTAGACTATGGTAATAATGGGACTAGTATGAACAATAAGTAGTTCAACTAGTCAATGGTAATAGGGGACTCGGTTATCAATAAACACTAGTAAATGTATATCCTACCCTGTTGTGGGTTGGCAATTGGTAAATAGTATATTGTGAACACTAGGTCAATATATTAAATAATTCTCTATGTAGGAGAAATAATATACATAATTATTGACGATAGCCTCTAATAGCCTCTATGAAACTTCTAATATTATGAAGAAGTATTAAATATTATTGGTGACCTCGCGAATTAACACCACAAAATTCATGGATAATCTCTCGTGAAATTAACACCACAAAATTCATGGATAATCTCTCGTGAAATTAAACACCACAAAATTCATGGATAATCTCTCGCGAAATTAACATCACAAAAATCCGTGAGTAATCTTGCGAGGACACAGCCACCAATTTGGCTGGCTTCAATATAAGCGCTGTCATTTCACAGAAATAATATGCCAACAAATCGGTGGGTGACCATTAAACCGCTGAGTAAGGCTGAACTGGGCTGAGGGGTTCCTGAGCTCACTCGAGGCTACGCTGCCGGTCTTTGACTGGCTTTGTATTGTTATTGTATAAATCGCACTTCACTAGTACCAGTGTATTTAATGAATCCACTGGTTAACTGGTTCATTCGGTACAAAGATGACCAAATAGTCTGTCATCTGGCTCGAAGATAACCAAATATTCTGGTTTGAAGGACCAAATAATGTGGGAACCGACCTGTGAGATTTATATTTATTTATTTATATGAATTTATATAGAATTTATTTTCGTTAATTTATATATTTCGATAGTAATTGGTATGATGTTAAGTGGACTGTATTTTTGCAATAATCTCACAAATCGATCCTTATACATTAGGGGGATTTATATTAAATTTATATATATACAGCCAATCAAACTACAGTATTAATTACATATATTAGTAAATATATTTAAGGTGCCTTATGTTATTGTACAGCAGGCTTAGTCCACCAGATATAACCAGGATGTAGGCACCAATTATCCTTGTTTGAGGCTAGCTTCCATCACCCTGGTAACTGATATACCAAGCTTGCTTCCTCTTCTTGTTCCTGTCAAAGGGCGCTAGCTGTAAGCCAGAATCCTAATATATGACAGCTATATCAGAGAAAAACACTGTATAATAGATAAGATAAGGACCAAGGCTTAATTACCTTTATTAAGTCGATTATTTGTGTTCTCACCGGATCGCCCAATATCTACCTAACATTAATGGCCAAAAATGATCAGATAAACAGGTTTCGGAAAGACACTTCCCTTGTGATTGTTGACAGCGTGTTGATGATGGCAGAAGACTACTCTGATCTCCATAACACTTCGTCCAAGAGAAAATATTGGAGCTGTACTCGGTCCAACGACTCTGGTCTTAACAACAATTGCTGACCACTCTACTACTCCTGATACTACTGGACTACTTTGTCTAGATGTCAGTAACTGATAGAAGGGTCACTTTTACTCTATTTTGATACTGATAATTAAGTTAATTCAAATGAGATGTTTTTATGATAGTAAAAATCCAAAGACTAATGTATTTAAAGAATAATTCCCAACACAATACCTGGTGAATTTATAGTACTACGTGGCAATGATATCCCGTTTTCTATTGACGGAAAATTCCACTACAAGCTATATTTTCTATGGGTAACTTGTTTATACAACACCAGCAACATTATCTGACTATTGCATGTAATATTATTAAATGGTGTCGGGTTTTCCGACAGTAATTCAGTTTTCCGACAGTAACAGGTTTTCCAACTGCAAACCGATTGCTGTAAAATCTAGGCGCTATTCTGAGGCAGACAAAAAGTATATTGTATCTGAGACCAGTCGGATGCTGCGTGAAGAGATAATTAGACCCAGTAATTCTCCATGGAGAGCCTAGGTATTAGTTGCTAAAGGAAAACATCACAGGAAAAGAATGGTTGTAGACTATTCACAAACGATCAACCGATTCACGGAGTTTGATGCCTACCCCTTCCCACCTATGGATGAGATTGTGAATAACATTGCTTGATTTAACGTATACAGGCTCCCTTGACCTGAGAAGTGCTTACTATCGGGTAGAACTGAAAGAGGAAGGTAAAAACCCTATACAGCATTCGAATCTTATGGAAAGCCTTTTGAATTTAATCGTATCCCCTTTGGGGGTCACTAATGGAGTGGTCAGTTTTAAAAGAGTAATTGGTGGCATCCTCGAGAAAGGAGTGAAGGGTACCTTTGCTTATGTAGACGATGTCTGTGTGTGTGGAGATTCTGAAGAAGACCATGATACTAATCTGAAACATTTTATGGACGTTGCAAGAGGTACAATGTGACCCTAAATCTTGAATAGTGCACTTTTCAACTCTGGTCTATAAATCTGCTGGGATACTATACAAGCAGGGAGAAATTAGACCTGACCCAGAACGTCTCCAGCCGCTGTTAAAATTTCTACTAATCGGGCACCACAGGTTCTTTACGCGGGACAATGGTCATGCTTGCGCAGTACTTCCCGTTGAGTTCCAGGGTTTTTCTGAAAAGATCCGTCCCCCTCTCTCATGGCCCATGGCTTTCCTTTGCCTGCTGTCGCTGTGAAAGCTTTTGAAGGATTGAAACGAGACATTGTTAACGATCCATCGACCCAACAGCTCCCTTTGCTGTGGAACGGATGCTTCAGATCATGCCATTGCCGCTACCCCAACCCAGAATGGACAACCGGTAGCTTTTTTTCTCCTGAACGCTTTCAAATAGGGAAGTTGACCAGACCACACAATAGAAGGTGAAGGGACGGCGACGTTTCGGTCCGTCCTGGACCATTCTCAAGTCGATTCTCAAGTCACAATCGACTTGAGAATGGTTCAGGACGGACCGAAATGTCGCTGTCCCTTCACCTTCTAGTGTGTGGTCTGGTCAACATTCTTCAGCCACGTTATTGTGACTCATCGCCTGCATTCAGATAGGGAACAGAGGCCACTCATCTGTAGATAAGGAAGCTTATGCCATTGTTGAAACTCTAAGGAAATGGCGACAATATCTCATTGGACGCCATTTTCGGCTTGTGACTGACCAGCGTAGTGTTGCTCTAAATCAGCTGGTAAGATTAAAAATGATAAAATAGCTAGATGGTGAGTCGAACTCTCCTGTTATCATTTTGACTTTGTATATTGCCCAGGTAAAAGAAACATACTCCCTGATATAACAATATCAGTTTATACTTGCATAAACAATCTGTGTCACCCTGGAGTGTCCCATATGGCTCATTTTGTCTGGTGTCGCAATCTGCCTAATTCTGTAGAAGAAGTGAAGAAGATTACTAATTCTTCCTCTACATGCTCTGAACTTAAACACACTTCTACAAGTTTTATCACCGGGCATTTGATAAAAGCTACTCAGCCTTTTGAAAGACTCAACTTAGACTTTAAAGGACCACTTCCATCACGTTCAAAGAATAAATATATCCTTACTATCGTAGAAGATTTATCGAGGGTTACCCTTTGCATTCCCTTTTTCGGACATGACTACAGTCATTCGGTGCTTGGTGCAGTTGTTCGCAATCTTTGGCGTGCCTGATTATATACACTCTGATCGGGGAACCTCCTTTATGTCTGATGAATTGAAGATTTTCTACTCAAAAAGGGGGGTAGCAACTAGCCATACGACTCCTTACAACCCAAGAGGCAATGGCCAGGCTGAGAAGCACAATGGGATTATTTGGAAGACGGTGCTGTTAGCTCTGTGGACGAACAACTTAGATGTGTCCCAGTGGGAGGTGGTTCTTCCAGACGTGCTCCATACTATTAGATCTCTATTGTGCACCTCCCCGAATTGCATGCCGAATGAACGTTTCTTCCTTCATACTAGGAGATCTACCTAATGGAGGACACTACCCACGTGGCTTGCGCGCAAAAGCCCCGTTCTTTTCAAACGACCAGTGCGGCTCAGCAAACGTGATCCCAAAGTTGATGAGGTGTACGTCAATCCAGAGTTCGCCCACGCCAGGTTCTCAGATGCCGGGTTACTACCGTATCTTTACATCACCTCGTGCCAGAACCACTGAGGGAGGCGAGAGTCTGGATCCTGATCTCCCCGTTCAACCCCAACCACCCCTCAATTGTGGAAGCTGGGGTAAACCAGACCCTTCTCAGAGTTCACCTCCTCCTGAACTACCTCGTCTCGAAGTTCCTAACTTAGAAACATCAAATAGAGAATCAATCTCTGAAGTAACGCTCCCTCGAGAATGCGGTATTTAGGAATCGGCCGGAACACTTGATCCTCCACCTGTACATGAGCCCATGCGACGATCTGGAAGGATGCGCCAAACCCTTACGCATCTTCGGGACTATAGTACTTAAATACTAGATGTGGTGAATTTGGTAAACTGTCATAACATTCGTAGCCCTTGTATCGGGGGCAGAGCTAATGTCATACTGGCTAGACGCTCGCACGACCATTGGTGTTCAGATCGTCAGGTCAGCCGTGTCGGAAAACCCGACACCATTTAATATTATTACATGCAATATGCAGATAATATTGCCGCTGTTGTATACACAAGTTACCCATAGAAAATGTAGCTTCTAGTGGAATTTTCCATCAATAAAAAACGGGATATCATTGCCACATAGTACTATAAATTCACCAGCTATTCTGTTGGGAATTATTCTTAAATACATTAGCCTTTGGACCTTTTATATCATAAAAAATTCTCATTTGAGTTAACTTAATTATCAGTATCAAAATATAGTAAATGTGACCCTTCTATCACTTATTGACATTGAACAAGGGGAGCCAAGGCATAGTGGTGGAGAGGTCAGCCATTGTTTGTTAAGACCATAGGCGCAGGGGAGCAAATTCAGCTCCTATAATTTCTCTTGGAAGAAGTGTTATAGACATCAAAGTGTTCAACCATCATCAACACGCTTGTTATGGACCCGAGTCCAGCATCGTAGCACGGAGCAGTGATGACAACGCCATCTGTGAGTCCGCTTCTGAAACCCCCTCCAAATGGACGACGCAATCTAGCGAGGACGGGATATACCGGCCACAGGGGCTAGTTTCCCGTCTTAATCAGCTCGTAACGTAGCCGCTGCTGACCTCTGGTGAGGTGGCGCTTAGACAGCAACGCCATCTATGGAGTCGATAGGTGGACGTTTGTGTCTAAGCCTGTAAGTGAGGTGCCCTAGAGTGTCCCTAGTACTAATGACGTGTCTGATTACAGAGTCGACCTGGGACTGCTGTATTCGACGATGGATCAGTCTACCAAGGCAGCCAAAGTCTCTCCACGAGTTTGGTCTGAAGAAGCTGTGAGTCACCCCCAGACGAACACTGTTGAGAGTGTTAGCCTGCCTGTGACGTGGCAGTACCAGGAATCGTCCTATCCGGGGTTGGCTGATGGAAGAGACTAGCCACTGTGGTGCTGAGAGAGGAGAGTGATCAGCGGAATCACACGAGGCTCCTGCCTAGGGCTCGCAACCCTAGTATCGGTCGTGGAGTGGCCTACACAGCAGAGCTGATTGGAACCTGCCAGCTACAGGCTGGATGGTGGTTGAAGGCCTCCACGACGGAGCACCCAGTGGGACTGTGATTTGGCTGGCCTGTGGCCAGGGTAGATTCGCCGAGAGAATCCAAGAGGATTCATCGTGGGCAGAAGAAGAGAACCAGGGCTACTCAAAGTGCGCACCGTGGAGCATCCTGTGTCTTCAGAGGAAGACAATTCTGTACATTGTGTATTTATAACCCCCGTGTGACTGTTTATATATTTATTTATGGTGGTGGTGATTATATATATAAAGCAGTGCATTTGTATCCCTTCCCCTTTAATTTAACTTGCGTTATGGAACACACCCCTTGAAAGCCACTACTAACTTGGGGCCGGATACCCAAACTCTAATAACATCAGAGAAGAACCCGGTTGCGACCCAATAGGGCCATAACATAATTGGCATCCCCAGCGGGATCCGACCCTTTGTCAAGTATGTTTGATAGGGGTGGTGATGTAGCGCAATCCCTTGTAAATAATTCCCCCTGTTTATAACTACTAGGACATTATGCGTCCTGTGCGGTGCTCGGTGTGATTCAGTGCAGTATTGTAGAGTGCGGTGCTTGCTGTGATTAAGTTCAATATTGCGTAGTGCGGTGCCCGGTGTAATTACGTGCAACAGTGGCAAGTGAAGTGCTCGGTGCTTTAAGTGTTAAAGTGAAAGTGGTGTGTTAAGTGTTAGTGCTCCATCTAAGTGACAATGGCAGAAAAAGCGACCATCGACGATCTGGACGATGTTCAGGCCTTTCTGAACAGGTAGGACTGTTTTGCCAGATTGAAATATCTGGGAAAACAAGAACTTGTGTTAGTGAGTGCCTTTCTCGAGATAAAGATATGTGCCAGTGATTCCCGTGTGGAGATCTTGTCCAAGATTCACCGGCATATGAAGGCCGAGTAGAAACAGGAAAGCGAGGCACATAGTATAAAGAAAAGTGAGGAGATAGCTTCCACTGAAAAGGAAGGTAAGGGCAGTGATGTCGAAAGTGATGAGAGTGAACTGAATATAAGTTTACTTACAGTCAAATTGCGTGCCTTGGAAATAAATCGCGAGATAGAATGGAAGAAATTAGAAATGGAAAGAGAGACACAAGATAAAGAATTAGAGATGAGGTGTTTAAAACTAGATAGAGAAAGAGAAAGAGAAGAGCGAGAAAGAGAAGAGAAACGGAAAAGAGAAGAGCGAGACAGGCAAGAACGACGAGACAGATAGGAAAAAGAGAGACAACATGAGCTAGAAGTATTGCAATTAGGTGGTCGGAGGGAAACAATGGAAACAAGTAGTTTCAATCCAGTAAGGAACATCAAAATGGTCCCGAAGTTCAACGAGAAGGAAGTTTCGAAGTTCTTCGTGGCCTTCAAGAAAGTTGCAGTCTCTTTGGAGTGGCCAAAGGAGAATTGGGCCATCATGATACAGTCCGTCTTGACTGGGAAGGCCCAAATCGCCTACTCCACGTTGTCTCTTGATGACTCCGGCGATTACGACAAGGTGAAGAAGGTAGTGCTCATGGCTTACCAACTGGTACCTGAGGCTTACAGGCAGAAGTTTAGAAACCTGAAAAGATCTCGGAGCAAACGTTCACCGAATTCGCGACAATCAAGGAACGACTTTTCCAAGAATGGTGTGCCTCTCGGAAGGTGGAGACCAAAGAAGACCTCGAGCAGCTCATACTGTTGGAGGACTTCAAAGACTGTCTGTCTGGAGATCTGAAGACGTACTTAGAAGAACAACAGGTAGAGACCTTAAGTGCAGCAGCCACCATGGCTGAGGAGTACATCTTGACGCATAGGTCTTCCACTAGGTATGTCCCGAGGAATTACCCACGCCTGTTTGGCAAGCCTCGTCAGGAAGAGGAGAGACCCGTCCCACAAAGTGCTGTGAAGACGCCCCCAAGTAGCCCTCGAAGGACTAGTCCTAACAGTCCGAAACACCGTAGTCCGAGGAGGAATATGGTGTGCTGGACTTGTGGGCAGAAAGGGCATGTAGCTGCTATGTGCCGAGGCAGAAGAGGTAGCGGCCTACGTAGGGAGGTGATGTTGATGGGCAGTGTGATACCACCAGTAGGAAGCCAGTCTATGACTAGTCAGGAAGGACCAAGATTGTTTGCCCCTCACATTTCAGGCGGGTATGTATCGAGTGATCATACTGGTAGATCAGTTGTAGTGCTCAGAGATAGTGGAGCAGCCCAGTCCCTGATCGTGAGAGACTCGTTACCCGAGGGAGTGAGTGTGGACGGGAGACAAAAGGTTGTCCTGGTTGGGTTTCCTAGGATGCGGTATGTTGCCCCCTTAGTGCCGGTACATCTAGACTCGCCTTACTTCAGCGGCACATGTGCGTTGGCAGTAGTTCATACCTTGCCTATAGCAGGGATTGATGTGATACTAACCAACGACTTGGTGACGGATTGTAGCAACAATCATCCCAAGATTGTGGAAGAGTCAGCCGAAACAGCAAGAGGGTCTGAGGTAACAGCAGGCAACGGTAATATCCAGGTACAGGCAGACGGACTACTTAACTTGTCTAATCCTTCCTCTACCCGACAGATCGAGAGTATTCTAGCAGAGTCTCCTGATTCTTCTCCCGACAAGGAACATGAGGTTAAGGAGGCAGAAGCGACTGAGCGAGAAGAGAGGCCTCGTGTACAAGCACCCACAAATACCCAAGAGTCTGGAGTGAAGGCACCTGAGTACTTGCGGTATGGCAAAGTACAATGTTCATTAAACCGGCCAGAGATTCCCCAGACGTCAGAGGTATGTGAGATATGTGCGAAGGTTATAGTGCCCTCTTCGGTCCAAACCAGGCTAATGGATATAGCCGGCTATGGACATTACAGGCTCATGAAACTTATCCCTCAGTTAGCCAAATGTTTCTTAGCGGTATTTTTGTTCTCGTGTGTGTTCTCAGTAAGGACCAGTGGACGACCCGACAGATGATGGCTCCCATGAACATCGCAAAGAGATCCCAGGGTTTAGAGACATGCACTGTGAGCGTTGCAGTCGAAGAAGGGACCTGGAAGGTGATGGTAGATACAGGAGGCATGAGAAATGAAATTATGAGTGACTGTTTCCGGCAGGTTGACACCCCCCGCGTGATTTCTGAGCCTGGATGCAGTGTTATGCGGAACGTTGGTCGACCTGACAGTGGCAGAGCGAACACCATCTCCGTTGTACAAGCAGCTCTGTTTGGACTAGGTGTGGGCCTAGTAAACGGTGGTGCTGTAAGTACTGTCTTAACAACTATCGCTGTCACTCTAAATTATCAGACCCCTGTATTCCAGGTTCCCGTCTCCCTAAAGCACTACCGGACCGGTACCAGAAATGCCGTCTGTGACCAGCCATCATCGGTGCCACGACACAGGGAAGTGTCGATTCACCCCAGATCGCGTCTATACCGATCCTAGTAAATAGGTACTTGGGAGCAGTAAATAGGTACCTGGGAGTTAGTGAGCTGTCACGGGCTGCTTCCTGGGGGTGGAGGCCTGGTCGAGGACCGGGCCGCGGGTGACACTAAAGCCCCGAAATCATCTCAAGATAACCTCAAGATAACCATCCTTACTCGAGGCACGTGAGATTATGCCCCTGCTTGACATCTCAGTGAAGGTGTGGGAAGGCACATCAGGCAGGCCATTGCCTTCCATCTTCAAGTTTCCTTTGTGCCAGAGTTTCCCATTAGGACAGTTCTGTGGACAAGACATCCTCGCCATTCCAGTTCATAGTGTACGTGAGTCCGTTTGGAGTTGTACCCACGTACTAATTTGTTTTTTTTCTTTTATAGAAACCCAAACCAAATTCTTTTTGGTGGGGAGGTGTTACGGACCCAAGTCCAGCGTCGTAGCACGGAGCATTGACGACAACGCCATCTGTGAGTCCGCTCCTGAAACCCCCTCCAAATGGACGATGCCATCTAGCGAGGACAGGATATACCGGCCACAGGGGCTGGTTTCCCGTCTTAATCAGCTTGTAACGTAGCCGCTGCTGACCTCTGGTGAGGTGGCGCTTAGACAGCAACGCCATCTATGGAGTGGATAGGTGGACGTTTGTGTCTAAGCCTGTAAGTGAGGTGCCCTAGAGTGTCCCTAGTGCTAATGACGTGTCTGATTACAGAGTCGACCTGGGACTGCTGTATTCGACGATGGATCAGTCTACCCAAGGCAGCCAAAGTCTCTCCACGAGTTTGCTCTGAAGAAGCTGTGAGTCACCCCCGGACGAACACTGTTGAGAGTGTTAGCCTGCCTGTGACGTGGCAGTACCAGGAATCGTCCTATCCGGGGTTGGCTGGTGGAAGAGACTAGCCACTGTGGTGCTGAGAGAGGAGAGTGATCAGCGGAATCACACGAGGCTCCTGCCTAGGGCTCGCAACCCTAGTATCGTTCGTGGAGTGGCCTACACAGCAGAGCTGATCGGAACCTGCCAGCTACAGGCTGGATGGTGGTTGAAGGCCTCCACGACGGAGCACCCAGTGGGACTGTGATTTGGCTGGCCTGTGGCCAGGGTAGATTCGCCGAGAGAATCCAAGAGGATTCATCGTGGGCCGAAGAAGAGAACCAGGGCAACTCAAAGTGCGCACTGTGGAGCCTCCTGTGTCTTCAGAGGAAGACAATTCTGTACATTGTGTATTTATACCCCCGTGTGAGTGTTTATATATTTATTTATGGTGGTGGTGATTATATATATAAAGCAGTGTAATTGTATCCCTTCCCCTTTAATTTAACTTGCGTTACGGAACACACCCCTTGAAAGCCACTACTAACTTGGGGCCGGATACCCAACTCTAATAACATCTGAGAAGAACCCGGTTGCGACCCAATAGGGCCGTAACAACGCTGTCAACATAAACAAGGGAAGTGTCCTACCGAAACCCGTTTATCTAATCATTTCTGGCCAGTTAATGTTAGGTAGATAAGGGCAAACCGGTTAGAACTCGAACTAGCCTCTTAATAAAGGTAATTAAGCCTTGGTCCTTATTATCTAATATACAGTGTTTTCTCTGATATAGCTGTCATATATTAGGATTCCGGCTTTACAGCTAGTGCCCTTTGACAGGAACAAGAAGAGGAAGCAAGACTTGGTATGTCAGTTACTTGGGGTGTAGGAAGCTAGCCTCACACGAGGATAATTTGGTGTCTACATCCTAGTTATACCTGGTGGACTAAGCCTGCTGTACAATAAGATAAGGCACCTCCAATTTATTTACTAATATATGTAGTTTAATACTGTAGTTTGATTGGCTGCATATATATAAATTTAATATAAACATCCCCTTCCCTAATGTGTAAGGATCGATTTGAGATTATTGCAGAAATACAGTCCACTTAACATCATACCAATTGCTATCGAAATATATAAATTAACGTAAATATTAATTCTATATAAATTCATATAAAATAAATAAATATAAATCTCACAGGTCGGTTCCCACATTATTTGGTCCTTCAAACCAGATGATGGATTATTTGGTCGTCTTTGTACCGGATGAACCAGTTAACCAGTGGATTCATTAAATATAATGGTACTAGTGTGATTTATACAAATAACAATACAAAGCCAGTCAAAGACCTGCAGCGTAGCCTCGAGCTAGCTCATGAGCCCCTCAGCTCAGTCCAGCCTCTTCAGCGGTTTCATGGTCAACCACCGATTGGGTGGGTTGTTATTCCGTGAAGTGACAGCGCTTATATTGAAGCCAGCCAAATTTGTGGCTGTGTCCTCGCAAGATTATTCATGGATTTCGTGGTGTTAATTTCACGAGAGATTATCCACGAATTTTGTGGAGTTAGTTTCGCGAGGTCACTAATATTATTTAATACTTCTAGATAATATTAGAAGTTTCTAGAGGCCATTAGAGGCTATCGTCAATAATTGTGTATATTATTTCTCCAAATAGATAATTATTTAATATATATTGCACTAGTGTTCACAATACAATATTTACCAATTGCCAACCCACAACAGGGTAGGATATACATTGACTAGTGTTTATTAATACCATAGTCCCCTATTACCATTGACTAGTTGAACTATTTATTGTTTATAGTAGTCCCATTATTACCATACTCTAGTTGTACTATATTGAACAACCAAGCACCATTAATGAATGGTGCAGACCCTATTTTGGGTGTAATTGTTACCAGCTCGAGTTGAGTTGTGTATATATAATAATTTGCTTATGATCATTACACCTTTGAGTGGTTAATTAGTGTTTATACCATCCTAGGGTGATAATTGAGGAGCTAACCTAAAGGTACTTCCAGTGACACTGGTTTGTCATTCAAATCGTAAGTGTTTATGATTATATATATATAATGTGTATTAATTTTAAGTGCTAACCTCTAGAAGACGTAGGATTATAGCCTAGTGATTGCAGAATTTTACCCTAGGCTACTCCATCAGTACTTATTTAGCATTATAAGCAACCCAAGTACAAGGCTTCACCAACTAGCCAGTATGGATAATGCAGGAAGAATGAAAAGAACCCTTGCAGGTCTTAAAGGCTAATTAACAAGACAGATCAAGAAATGTGAAGATTTGCCACAACAATCTCCAGGTTGATTATGCTGACCAGGAAAGCTATTATCAAGCAGCTGCAGGTAAATTTGAGCAAATCAAATGTCAAATAGCAACATATGTGGCTGAACTTGCCAACACCAATTTATCGGAAACAGAAATAGACGACATTATGACTGACCTAGCACAATATGAAGATGAAACTCAAGCCAGGTTGGGGCATTTACACAGGATTATTGAATCAGAACAAACAACTTGTGTCAAATCGGCAAAGTCTAAAGGTAATACGACTTTGCCTACTGCCCAAATTACCATCCAGAATAAGAGGGCCAAGGTCCATACCCGTGGGTTGTTTGACCAAGGGTCCCAGAGAACATATGTCACTAAAAAGTTGGCAGATGAACTACAATTAAGGCCTGTAGCCCAGACGACAATCAGCATCTTAGGGTTTCTAACAGATACAGGACCTCAAGTCAAACAGGTGGTACAACCATCAGTATGTTTAGGCAGGTACGTCTGTCAAGTACAGGCCATTGTGGTGGTCAATATACCAGCAGACCTACAAGTTCAAGGTCTGAGAGCAACAGCCAAATTCCTGAGAAATAGAGGAATAAAATTGGCAGATAATATTAAGTTTGATCACCTCACCGACTTCAGTATCCTTGTAGGTACAGACTACTACCATCGATTCATTGGTAGCCCTACTAAATGTCAGGGCATAACCATGCTAAATTCTGCAGGAGGTAAATTACTCTCAGACCCAGTATTAAGCCTGAGGAGACCTATGGCTGCAGACAAACAATACCAGTAGAAATCTAAATTTGTCAGCTGATTATATTTCTCCAGTAGCATTATACTAAGGAGAGTACAGCTGACTATAGCAACAGAGGTTGATGTTAATATCATTCTTTATAGCTGAAGATGAGTTCATGAGGCCTCAGTGGAAAATCAGTGAACAGTAGCTTGAACAGCTACAAGTCACTGAACCCACTGCAGTCTCAGAACCATACTTGACTTTAATGATGGACTATTCAATCCTCTGAATCAATTAACTAAATTAAACCCCAATAAATCTGATGACTTATTTGACACATTTATTATTTCTTGAAGATGTATTCCATGGGCCTCAGTGTTTATATATCAGTGACCAGTTACCTGAACAAGCTTCAAGTTATATCTAATGTCACTGATCTCACTGCATTCTCTGAATCATACTTGACCAAATTCTACTTGATTCCATTCAGTCCTCTGGGCTAATATGTAATTAGGCTTGAATTTTAGCCTTTCAAGAGTTAACAGGGATATGAAACCACATTAGACTTCTAACCCCTGCAATTCGAGTACGGGACATCCATCCTGTATAAACAGATGCACAAATTTGTGATTACTACCTACTAACATCAAATTAATCTAATAATTCGAAGAAGGAGTATTGGTGTTTGTCTGTTCTAAATAGGACTTCGACCCGTGAGCAGCCCTGGGGAATTATGTCGGAAAACCCGACACTATTTATTAATATTACGTGCAATATGCAGATAATATTGCTGCTGTTGTATACACAAGTTACCCATAGAAAATGTAGCTTCTAGTGGAATTTTCTGTCAATAGAAAATGGGATATCATTGCCACATAGTACTATAAATTCACCAGCTATTCTGTTGGGAATTATTCTTAAATACATTAGTCTTTGGACCTTTGAAATCATAAAAACATCTCATTTGAGTTAACTTAATTATCAGTATCAAAATAAACTAAATGTGACCCTTCTATCACTTATTCACATTGGGCAAGGAGAGCCAAGGCGTAGTGGTGGAGAGGTCAGCCATTGTTTGTTAAGACCAGAGGCGCAGGGGAACAAATTCAGCTGTATAATTTCTCTTGGACGAAGTGTTATGGAGATCAAAGTGTTCTACCATCATCAACATGCTGTCAACATAAACAAGGGAAGTGTTCTACCGAGACCCGTTTATCTAATTATTTCTGTCCAGTTAATGTTATGTAGATAAGGGCGAACCGGTTAGAACGCGAACTAGCCTCATAATAAAGGTAATTAAGCCATGGTCCTTATTATCTAATATACAGTGTTTTCTCTGATATAACTGTCATATATTATGATTCCGGCTTTACAGCTAGTGCCCTTTGACAGGAAAAAGAAGAGGAAGCAAAACTAGGTATATCAGTTACTTTGGATGTAGGAAGCTAGCCTCACACAAGGATAATTTGGTGTCTACATCCCAGTTATACCTGGTGGACTAAGCCTGCTGTACAATAAGATAAGGCACCTCCAATTTATTTACTAATATATTTGGTGAGTTTGGTTGGAGCTCTGAGAGCAGAGATGGATTCCCAGCGGGAGGAGGTACGACGGCTGAGACTTCAAGAGGAAATGAAGGAGGAGACCAGTGTTGACGAGACCTCATCGTGGAGAGTAGTGAAAGACAGGGGTCTTAAGAAGACCTTGACAAGGCCGCCTACAGACGCCCTAAGGACGGCAAATTCATTTGCCGTGTTGGAGGACGAGTGCTGTAGTGCGCCTGCAGCGAGGAAATTAGCGAGGAACGGCGGAGCGCAGGCCCCTCAGGCTGCTCAGAAAGTTAGGGCGGTACCGAAGCGAATTTTGGTTGTGGGAGAATCCCAGGTGAGGTATTTAGACAGAACGTTTTGTGCCAGAGAGAGGGGGAACAGATTAAGGGTTTGCTATCCGGGAGCTGGAATTGGTGATATTGTTGAAAACATGAATGATATTATGATGGAAAATGGGAACAAACCCATTATTTGTATTAGTGCAGGGGGTAATGATGTTGGGCGAGTTAGGAGTGAGGAACTAATACAGAGATTTAGGACAGCCATTGAATTAGTTAGGAGCAAGGGAGGAATCCCGATCATATGTGGCATTCTTCCAAGAAAGGGAGTGGGAAATGAGTGGATGTCGAGGGCACTTGGTGTCAATTGCCGGCTGGAAAGATATTGCAAATCAAATGCAATATCTTTCATAGACAACTGGGAACGCTTCTATGGAAGAAATGAAATGTATTCTCGTGATGGGGTGCATCTATCGAGGGCTGGGGTTGTTGCTGTTGCGAACTCGTTGGAACCAGTGGTTAGAGGTGTTTGTTTGGGTTTAAACTGTTAGCAGATAGTGGTATGGGAATTGATTTGGAAGAAGGAGGTAATAAAAGTATGTGTTCGTGGGAGAAAAGAATTGGCAAAATGATCATGGAAAGAAAAGGGCCTCAAAATAACAATTCACTTAGGATATATTACGCTAACAGTAGAAGTCTAAGAAATAAAATTAATGAATTAAATGCTCTTGTCTGCACAGAAAAAATAGATATTATTGCACTTACCGAAACGTGGATGAATGTAGAAAATAGAGAACTATTAGCTGAATATCAGATATGTGGATTTAAACTATTTCACACAGATGGATATATTAGACGAGGAGGGGGAGTAGCCATATATGTTAGGGACAATTTGAAATGTAGTCTCAAAGAGGGAATCAAAACTGAGCCACACACAGAAACTATTTGGATAGAATTAAACGAAAAAGCAAATAATATTATAATAGGAGTTATATATAGGCCACCAAATTTAGACAGAATGGAAGCAAAGCATCTATGGAATGAAATATCTAGAGCATCTAGATCTAACAGTATTTATGTCATGGGTGACTTTAATTTTAGTGGAATAAACTGGGGGAACAAAACAGGGAATAGTGAAGCAGAAGATTTTCTAGAATTAATTGACGGTTGCTTTCTTACGCAACACATTAAGGAACCAACACGGGAAAATAATATTTTAGATTTAGTGTTAACTAACAGGGAAACACAAATTAATGACATCGAAATAGGGAGTGAGCTAGGGAACAGTCATCACAAAGTAATCAGATTTAGCATAGAATGGAATAGACCTGTAGGAGAAAATTCTGTTAAAGTGCCAGATTTTCGAAAAGATGATTTTAATAGCCTAAGAAAATTTTTGGGTCAAAAAGATTGGAAAGTCTTGGGTATGGGGTGTGGGCCGGTCTTAGAGCGAGACATGAACCCAGCGACAGGTGACGTAAAAGGGGATTTCGATGTGGATTTAATATATAACTTATTTAAGAATATTCTAAACAAAGCACAGGAACGTAGTATACCATACAAATTGAATAGATCGAATACTAATGACCCAAAGTGGATAGCAAATAATTTAAAGAACCTTATAGGTAAAAAGAGAGCTTGGTACAAAAGGATTAAGAATGGGGAAGCCAGGTTAGAACAGGAATTCATACAACTGGTTAGAAATGTTAAAAAAGAGATTAGGAAAGCAAAAAGAAACTATGAAGTTCGCATAGCAGAGCAAGCAAAGTCAAATCCTAAAGGGTTTTTTCAGTTATATCGAACTAAGACTAGGGAAAGGATAGGTCCATTAAAATCTGAGACAGGTCAAATAACGGATAATGACAAGGAGATGAGTAGTATTTTTAACAAATATTTTATATCTGTATTTACTAAAGAAGAACTTAACAATATAATGACAAGGAGATGAGTAGTATTTTTAACAAATATTTTATATCTGTATTTACTAAAGAAGAACTTAACAATATGCCTTCAGCCGAACAAGTCTATGTGGGTGGGGATGAGGACAGGTTGACTAGTTTAGCAGTTACCAGGGAGGATGTAATTAAACAATTAGAAAAACTAAAACCAAACAAATCCCCAGGGCCGGATGAAGTGTTTGCCAGGGTGCTTAAAGAATGCAAAGAGGAGCTTTCCGAGCCACTGTCTACCATATTTAATAAATCAATAGTGTTAGGTAGAGTGCCAGAGTCATGGCAGGTAGCTAATGTGGTACCAATTTTTAAGAAAGGAGATAGATCACTTGCGTCAAACTCTCGGTCAATTAGCCTAACGTCTATTGTGGAAAAGTTACTTGAATCAATAATTGCAAATACAATTCGTCTCCATCTTGAAAAACATAAATTAATAAATGAGTCGCAACATGGTTTTACTAATGGCCGTTCATGTTTAACAAATTTGCTAACTTTTTATTCCAGCATAGTTGAGGCAGTTGATAGTGGTAAGGATTGTGATGTTGTGTACCTTGACTTTAGCAAAGCTTTTGATACAGTGCCACATGAAAGACTAATTAAAAAAATAGAAGCTCATGGTATTGGGGGTGCTATATTAACTTGGATTAGGGCATGGCTATTCCAAAGGAAACAGAGAGTTAGTATAAATGGGGTTAAGTCAGAGTGGGATAATGTTGTTAGTGGAGTACCTCAGGGCTCTGTCCTGGGCCCTCTGTTGTTTATAATATATATAAATGATTTAGATTCAGGTTTGAGTAGCAACATTTGCAAATTTGCCGATGATACGAAAATCGGTAGGGAAATTAATTCGGAGGAGGACTCACTATCACTTCAAGTTGATCTAGATAGGGTTTTGAAATGGTCAAATGATTGGTAAATGCAGTTTAACGCTAATAAATGTAAAGTTCTGAGGCTAGGTAATGATGATAGAGTTACAAGATACGAGCTAGATGGTGTTGAGATTGCGAAGTCGGATTGCAAAAGGGATCTGGGAGTTATGATTAGTAAGAATTTAAAACAAAAGGATCAATGCATGAATGTTCGTAATAAGGCGAATAGGACACTGGGATTTATTAATCGAAGTGTTAGTAACAAGACACCTAGTGTGGTTCTTAAGCTATATCTTGCTCTGGTTAGGCCCCATTTAGATTATGCAGTTCAGTTTTGGTCGATGTATTATAGAATGGATATATATTCACTTGAACGTGTCCAACGTAGGATGACTAAGTTAATTCCCCAAATTAGAAATCTTTCATATGAAGAAAGATTAACAAAGCTTAAGTTGCATTCACTGGAAAGGCGAAGAGTTAGGGGTGACATGACAGAGGTTTACAAGTTGGTGAATGGACATAACAAAGGGGATATTAATAGGGTATTAAAAGTATCAACACAAGACAGAACACGAAACAATGGGTATAAATTGGATAAGTTTAGATTTAGCAAAGACTTGGGTAAATACTGGTTCAGTAACAGGGTTGTTGATTTGTGGAACCAATTGCCCCGTAACATTGTAAAGGTGGGGTCCCTCGATTGTTTGAAGCATGGGTTGGACATGTATATGAGTGGGATTGGGTGGTTATAAATAGGAGCTGCCTCGTGTGGGCCAATAGGCCTTCTGCAGTTGCCTTTGCTCTTATGTTCTTATATGTAGTTTAATACTGTAGTTTGATTGACTGCATATATATAAATTTAATATAAAACCCCCCCTAATGTGTAAGGATCGATTTGTGAGATTATTGCAGAAATACAGTCCACTTAACATCATACCAATTGCTATCGAAGTATATAAATTAACGTAAATATTAATTCTATATAAATTCATATAAATTAAATAATTATAAATCTCACAGGTCGGTTCCCACAAGCCGGGTCGAGCATGCATTAAGATTGATAAAATGTAATTTCTTGTTTGTATTTCTGAGTCAGGAATTACTTTATTCAATTTCATTGCTTAGTGTTATAATCAATACTTGCTTGTTGTGAAACCACGTTATTATATACGGTGCTTAAACCGTATTGCTTGTAAACCGTATTGACTCATTGCAGGTTGCTCCGCTGCAATTATATGACCACTAAAGCCTCAAGTTTGGCGATGCCTTTGTTTTACCACATGTGGTGTTTATGTAATAGTTGTACTATTATGTACTAATAATAGTATGTAGTAATTAAGTTGTACATAAGATTGAAGTGCAAGTGGTGATGGATTTGCTTAGTGTTGTTTACCCCCATTACCGTTGGATTGTCCATTACTACCCAGGTCATAAGAATTTAACCCTGACATGGGGTTAGATCTGTTAAGACTCACTAAGGCCCTATAGAAATTGTAATGAAAGGAACCCAGTTGCTAAGTGAGGCCGTAACATGTGCTAAATAAACTAAATTATTATTTCTTCCTACCTCTTGTATAACTATAAACTGTATATTGTGAGAGACCTGGAAAGGTAGAATACCATGTCTAATGCAGGTCCCATAAGTTGTAACTTACGAGAAGTTGAGAGCCTTGGCCAGGTAGGATACCAGGTAAGCCATTGGTCCTGAAAATTCTACCATCTCTCCCTGGCGGGCCTGAACGTCTTCCTGGGTAACCATAGTCATCAGTGGAGTTGTCTCCGCTGCCAGCTTCAGGGTCGGCCGCTGAGAAAATCTAACATCGGAGAAAATTTAATAAGATCCATCATTCCAACATTTCAGTAAACAGTTTATTAAACATTCTTTAAGTAATTATTTGTCAAGCATCTTTAACCGTTTATATATAATTTTTTATATTAAGACTTGTTGTTATGAACAACAAGTCAACAAGTTATGATATTTTAAATTATCTATGTAATATATTCAGTTGTTGACAGACAAATGTTTTTACAGCTCTAATGTGACTTTGATACAAATATCTCTAACAGTTAAACTTTCATAGGGTTATAGAAGACATCAAGTCTAAAGTACATGGACAAAGACATATTTGATCATTATACTTTATTTGTGAAAATTAAACCATTTAGAAATAAAAATAAATGCACATTGCATGAAATGGTAAATAATTTTATTAATTGCTACAAAATATCTTAAATCCTTGCACTATATCCATATGTCGTTTATTTATATCTATAAGAGTGTCTGTTTATCTAAGAATAGGTGCCAGATGTTTAGGACTAGCCTCACTCAACTTTGCAGGGGGAATGGATTTGTGTACAGGACGGCCATAGGTTGGTCAAAGTTTCTAAGAATTAAAAAAGGAACAGCATGCCATGGTCACATACTGAGCATCCACGATTTGGGTTCTTGCTGGCAGTTAACTAGTTGTAAAATAAAAAAAAAAATTGGTATTATATTGTAAGGAAAATAATGGGCTGATCTCGGAAAATTTAACTGAAATTTTCTAATCAAATCTTTGCTCACAATAGTATAAAACAGACGATCCTCCCACTGCTTCAAAATGTTCCTCGAGCCTTGCCCCTTGCTCAGGGACAAAGATAAACTCATATATTTGTGTAACATTTCCCTCTGTTTGGCTTTACCCCCCCCCCCCCTCCCCCAGCGTCCCGCATGCCAATGGGAAACGTTTATATTATTTTTGTAAGTGAAGGAGAGAGATATATTCAGCAAAAATACAGAGACAGACACACTGAATGAGAAGAGACATGGACAAACGTACAGATACAGATACTCCTGCAGAGAAAAAGGGTTGACCATGGCAAAGAGAGAGAGAGAAAGAGGAAGATAGACAGAACAGCAGAGACGCGAAAGTAGACAGAACAGCAGAGGCAGGAAAATAACAGCAGAAACAGACAACACACACAGAGGCAGACCCAGAGATAGGGTAAAAAAGGTGTATGTTTAAAAAGATTGAAGGAGAAAGGGAAGAGATAGGTGGAGAGAGGAGTGAGAGAGTGGAAAAATTAGGAGAGAGAGGGGTGAGAGTGGGCTAGGTGGATGTTGGGAGACAGTGGAGAAGGTGGAAGAAAATCAGAATGGTAGACAGGGGGAAGAGGAAATTAAACACGATGAAAGAGAATGGTGATAGGGAAAGGGTGATGAAAGAGGAGGAGATTGGGAGTGAAAGGGATAGACACCAAGGTGCAGGTGGAGAGAGGTGAAGAGGTGCGGAAAGAGGGAAAGATTGAATGAAAGGGTAAAGAGAGAAAGAGACAGGGAATTAGGAGAGAGAAAGATGTAGGATGTTGGGGAGAGGGAAAGAGGGGGGTAGAGGGGGAAGACAGTGACGGAAGAAGAGGACAGGGGAAAATATAGAGTGGAGATAAGAAGAGATGCTGGGATAGGGAAAGATCGGTGAGAGAAGGGAATTGAGAGAGAAACCTAGGGACAGCCTGATAACCCCTAGTCTATATATCTGTATGAGAAGAGAAAATGTCTGCTTGACTGCCTGGTCGAAATTGGAGGCCACTGTTGGAACCTCACCCAAATTGGTTTGGTGTCTTAGACAAACATAGGTTGTTAGAGGTCACTAGAATTCATAAAGGACCAGCGCGCCGATACCACATTCAGACTCATACGACAATTTTTGCACTGCCCGCCAGCTAGATAACTAGCATTAAAGAAACTTTTTCTTATAGTAATTATCATGCTTATTATTTACTGATGTTGGGAAAATTACAGAAAGTTCCTGCTGTCAATAACTTGCCCGTACGTGCGTAAAACAGACAATTCTTCCATAGCGTCAAAGGGTTCTCAAGCTTCGGCTCCTTGCCACAGTAAGGGTAACTATTCTTGTTTTAATATTTCACACCACTGAGCTCCCACTTAAATATTAGACATATATATTTTTTATAAGAGAGCGACAGATAGACTGAAACAGATAAAGACCGATTTAGAGACAGATAAAACCAGAGATAGAGAGAGACACAGATACTCAAAAACAGAGAGACAGACACAGCTAGAGACAGAGAGAGATAGACAATCAGACAGAGACAGTAGATAGATGAATGAATACGTAAGTGGACGGATAGATGGATAGAAAGATGTGTAAGTGTTTGGATAGATCGATGGACAGAAAGCTAGATGTATATATAGATGGATATCTAGATGGATAGATGACTGCACAGATGGATGGATATAAATTGATGGATAGATAGCTGTATGGATAGGTAAATGAATAGAAGGATGTATAGATTGATAAATGAACGGATAGATTGATAGATGTATATGTGGATTGAAAGATATATGGATTGATATGTGTGGCTTGATAACTGGTGGATAAATAGATGGATATGTGAATTGCAAGATGGGTAAATAGATGGATAGATCAAAAGATTTTTAAATAGATGGAAATATAGATCGACATATAGATGGAAAGAAAGACGGCTATCTAGCTAGATAGATATTAGAAATTAATAGATAGCTGGATAGATAGATTGATAGACAGATAGATCGGCAGTAAGATGGATGGATTGAAAGATGAATAGACAGATAGATATATGTACATATGGATGGATAGATATATAGATGGATTGATAGGTGATTGGATAGATAAGAAGAGACAGATGGATCGATAGATAGAAACAGAGATGGGTGACCTTTCGAGTATATCTAAGCTATAAAAAATAATGTCTGCCAGTGCGATCGAAGCTGGAGACCGCACGTTGGATCTAGCCTCACCCAAATTTGCAGAGGGAATGGTCTGTGGTACTGGATAAACATTGGCTAGTCGGGGTCCCCAGAATTCATAAGGGAACAGTGACACATAGTCAGATAGAGACAGAGACAGACAGATAACGATAGATTGATGGATAGATAGATGGATAGGTAGACGGATTGATTGATGGGTAAATTTATGAATAGATGAAAGACACACAGTAGATAGATGTATAGAGATATAGATGGAAAGATAGATCGATAGATAGTATCAGGGTACCTTAAACCATCCCTCAGGTGTGACCCAACTTCACCATGGAAGTCACCTTATGAGGGAGCCGTCGAAAAATAAAATAAAAACTACTACTACAATACACACAACACCTCGTCAGTTCACGTCAAACATCCATCTTTGCTGCCGACCCAAGCTCCTAATGGTCCAGGGCCCACCTGCACCATGTTGCACAGGGTTAAGAGAACCTCGTTCTCTCCACCGTCAAGATTTCAGCACAAATCTCCGCCGCCACCAACGTCTCGCTGGCCGACATCCTGGAGACTTAAGAGGGTGTTCACCTGCTCTTCTCCAACGATTTAGACCTTGAGAAGGTACTCACCACCACCGCCACGACGGTCATGCAACACGCCGGCCTCGTCCCTCGCGCTACTACGACGCTACCTGGCGGACAGGATCATGTTCGCCAGGAATATCAGCACATGGACCATCGTCAACGATGACGACATCCTCGCCCGCATCAACAACCAGTACCCGACGCTGACAGCGGTATCGGTCAGGATCATTTCAAGTTCAAGTATGTTTACTGAGGCAAGAACAAAAAATACATCTCAAAGGGATAGAGTAGCTTAGGCTATTTCTACCCCCCCCCCTCCCCCCTCCCTTGGAAAATCATTTCCAACGTCTAAGTCAACCGCAGACCGACACTAAAGATGACATTCACCACAGCCGTCGCAGTGACCTACGCCACGGACTATGGACTTAGTGTGCAGGAATCACCATACCACCCACCCACGTGACCATGGGACGCTTACAGAGCTCCGGTAGCGCTTAAAGAGTTACCAGTACCCCCAGTACACTAGGAAGTGCACCGAGCGAGCACAGAGGTGCAGCTTTTGCGCCCAGGAGCACCACTTCACAGACTACACATCCTCCCACCAATGTTGCCTGCTCTACAATGACCCACACTCTGCCGTCTCACCTGACTATCTCCTCCAGCAGGAGAAAATCCTAAAGATGACGGCTACCACTTCCTCCACCACCATACTACGACCATCAAATTCACTCCGGTCAGAATTTCTGGTCTTACCAGAAACACACAGGTGACTCTCTCACCACCACTGGGCCCCTTGGGGATGACGCACCCAGCCGATTGCACCACCTCTGATCACACCACCACCTGCCCAGGCTACACCAAGATCTCCCTTTTACCTGTCTTCCTTCACCTCACCAACAAAATAGCGGGCAACGACATTACCCGCTACATCCACGTCATCAACAGGCTTCTAGTCGTGAATGGACTTCCGACAGCTGCTGTACCCGATGACCTTCCAGCTTCTACAAATCCCACCAGACTCTCCACCCCAGGAACCCAGAGCTGATCCCAAGGGAGCCCTCACTGTCCAGCCACAGCGACTCCACAGTTCTCGAACATGTCCCACTGACAGGGACGGAAGGAGTAGCGTAAACTAAGACGTAGACCATCCCAAACCACGAGGAGAACCTCAGGGATTGAACTCTGTTTGCGTCAAAAGTGGGTGGGGAAGCCCATAGATTGGAACGGGTCCTGTCGTGGGGACGTTATATGTCGCAGGGGGAAAAAGGAGGGTGTATGGGTAAGAGGGTGAGGGGGGGGAGGATAAGTATGAGACAGGTGTACATCAACAAAAGTAGAGAGGGGGTGGGAGGGGATGGTCACACATGAGGCGGGACGGGTTGTCCCCCTGGGACGTTCAGGATTGCTGAGGGATAAAAAGGGTGAGTAGTGAACTGAACAAGTGGGCAATAGCAGTAGTAGTAGATGAATATGTATGAGGAAGTGCCGTAGAGTTAATTGTATGTAGATATATAGTTAAATAACAGTATGTAGGATATGTTGAGGGGGACTAGAGAGGGGTCCCCCCTTCCATGGTAGTGTGGGGTAGGAGACCGACCCTTTAAGATGGATGGTTAGGGGTAGGGAATGTGAAGGAGGATATGGGGGAGAGGGGAAGAGAGGGGAGCAGGCGGAAGCTTTGACTGATAGTGCGAGTCTCTCATTCTATGTAGTAAAGTGTATACTTTACCAATTCTCAGCCTGTGGAGTGGCTCTCCAATATCTTCGTCCGCAGGTGATTAGTTTTCATGTTGGTGTCGAGGGGTGTAGAGAGTAGTACGTCACAGCAACAACTGAGGGGTAGGAATGACCCTAGTGGTTTTGTAAACAGGGAGGGTGGGCCTCCCCATGGGTGGGCCTCTCCCCTCTCTCCCTCCCCTTCCCTAGCTTGCTTCCAGAGTAGTAGGGAGCTGCCTCAAAGGCCTGAGGAGCTTTACCACGAAGCAACATGCCCGCATGTCCGCATGGATGTGTGTGAGAGCTAGCATTTGTGTTGGTCACCTCTTTGAAGGTTGAGACATTACTGCATTGAATGACAGCAATACGCTATAGCATAGCTCACACTGCCACATAGCAACAGCAACAGCAGCACAAAGTAATATGGTTTCCACCAGCACCATCAAATGCTAGCAGAGCACTCAGGACCGGTGTGAGGTCTTTGACGCCCCGCGCATGAGTGGACTGTGTTGTATTAAGGAGGTGTCGTATGTCGCCCCCTCCCCCCTCCCCTCCCATGCAGATGGCAGTTATCAATTCCCCACTTCCATTTCCCCAGTCCTACATAAACGAAGCAAAAAAATAGTAAACACATTATATATATCGCTGTATTCATATGGGGCATGTGTCAGCCTATGATCTTGCATGTCTTTCAGCAGATGTATTAACAATAAGTAGTTAAAGGCATAAACCCTTTATATATAATTTGTAGTATTATATAATATATATAATTTATATAATAATAGTAGTATTTAATTTAAGATGGAAAACTTTAATCTAAACAGAAATGAGCACATATGAAGTGATTCTCACGTTCAGTAAACACCTACTGAGTTGTAAACTGAATGTTTAAGACACCCAATACATGGTTGATGAAAGTAATATTTTAAGATAGTGAGACTTTAAACTTAACTAAATGAACAATGAAGTGCTGATTTAGTGTGGTGTGTCTCAACCCACGTTCAGTAAATACTTACTGAGTTGTAAACTGAATGTCTAAGACACCCAATACATGGTTGATGATAGTTATATTTTAAGATAGGGAAAGTTTAAACTAAACTAAATGAGCACACATGAAGTGATTTCCGCATTCAGTAAACTCTTACTGAATTGTAAACTGAAAGCCTGAGCCACCCAATACAAGGTTGATGATAGAAGTATTTTATTTTATGATGGAAAAACTTTAAACTTTAAACTTCTATCAAATACCTATTTGATTTGATAGAAGAAGAAAAATTGAAGATTGGTATTCCCTTTTTTTTAAGATGTAAAAACTTTAAACTATAAAAAATATTTGACTGACTGACTGACTGTTTTGCTGGTCAGGTCTGTAGGTCTGCAAAAATATTAGAATTGTAGGTAGCGAACATGTCTCCTCAGCTCTTCTATCATCCGCAAAGCCTTTCCTCCTATCTCAACCCCTATTAGTTCATGCTCTCGTGTTTCACCCTTTGTTTTAAACTAAATATACACACGCGATATGAAATGTGAAAATAAATAAATAAATAATTATTACAGTATGCTATGTTATAAGTGCTTGAATTAAAAATATTAAAGTGCTGAACATTCTGTGTCATTGTCTCGCTATGATATTAAAAGTCTATGTTTTGGCTGGGCTAATGTGCGTGCAGTCATCTCTCTAAGGAGGGTAAGTGACACACAGTGCTAATGGGACAAGGTCAACCTGATGAAACTGTAGAGAAATTTGTGTATGGGGAATATGGCTCGCCTATGGGGAGAGAGAGAGAATGGGGTGTTTAACCTAGGCATCCAGGGAAAAAAAAACTTTGAAATAATGAATGACGCGTTTGCTGACATGGTCTGCCTCAGCATGTGATGTATGTAGAACCTTAAAACTTGTCTACCTAGTTAGCTGAAAGTGTAAACTCTTCTATCTAAAAACGAACAAAAAATATTGAAGACTGGCTTACGACGGACTGATGTTACGCTTAAGTCTTTAATAACAAAATATATATATATATATATATATATTAGTATATTTTGGTAGCAGTCTTTCCTGTAGACATATTTTATTAAATATGACCGAAAAAGTAAGATTAATAATCTTATAGATGCACAACTATATTCTACCCACGGTCCCTCAATATAGATGCACAACTATATAGATGCCTAACTATAGCTATATAGATGCCTACAGGACAACTATATAGATGTCCCTCAATATAGATGCACAACTATATTCTACCCACCTCAAGACTCCGCTCCAATATAGAAGCATCAAGAAATATGGACCAATAGGCTTTCTACAAACACTTCTATTCAATATCCATTGTTTCGTGTTCTGTCTTGTGTTGATACTTTTAATACCCTATTAATATCCTCTAATGCCACATCATCCTTCCCACCTTACTCAAATGTAATGCCACATCACCCTTCCCACCTCACTCAAATGTAGATATAAAATCAGGGAAACGCAAGTTCTAATCAGTTGTGTATTTGTGAAGTCTTTGAAAATGTAATAAGTTTTACGAAACGCGCCCGTGTCGCGTCAGACTAGAAATAAAAATGAATTTTGGAGAAGTGATTTTTGATTTACCTCCAACAGTGAAGCATAATGTACGAAAGATTGAGAAAATTCGTGTTAGAATTATTAATCTTACTTTTTCGGTCATATTTAATAATATATATATATATATATATATATATATATATATATATATATATATATATATATATATATATATATATATATATATATATATATATATATATATATATATATATATATGTATATATATATATATATATATATATATATATATATATATATATGTACATATATATATATATATATATATATATATATGTACATATATATATATATATATATATATATATATATATATATATATATATATATATATATATATATATATATATATATATATATATATATATATATGTACATATATATATATATATATATATATATATATATATATATATATATATATATATATATATATATATATATATATATATATATATATATGCGAACAAGCCTGAATGGTCCCCAGGACAATATGCAACTGAAAACTCACATCCCAGAAGTGACTCGAACCCATACTCCCAGGAGCAACGCAACTGGTATGTACAAGACGCCTTAATCCACTTGACCATCACGACCGGACATAATGAGGTGATAGCCGAGGCTATTTGAACCACCCCACCGCCGGCACTCGGATAGTAATCTTGGGCATAGCATTTTACCAAATCACCTCATTCTTTGGGGCACACGTGAGGAACACAAATGCGAACAAGCCTGAATGGTCCCCAGGACAATATGCAACTGAAAACTCACACCCCAGAAGTGACTCGAACCCATACTCCCAGGAGCAACGCAACTGGTATGTACAAGACGCCTTAATCCACTTGACCATCACGACCGGACATAATGAGGTGATAGCCGAGGCTATTTGAACCACCCCACCGCCGGCACTCGGATAGTAATCTTGGGCATAGCATTTTACCAAATCACCTCATTCTTTGGGGCACACGTGAGGAACACAAATGCGAACAAGCCTGAATGGTCCCCAGGACAATATGCAACTGAAAACTCACACCCCAGAAGTGACTCGAACCCATACTCCCAGGAGCAACGCAACTGGTATGTACAAGACGCCTTAATCCACTTGACCATCACGACCGGACATAATGAGGTGATAGCCGAGGCTATTTGAACCACCCCACCGCCGGCACTCGGATAGTAATCTTGGGCATAGCATTTTACCAAATCACCTCATTCTTTGGGGCACACGTGAGGAACACAAATGCGAACAAGCCTGAATGGTCCCCAGGACAATATGCAACTGAAAACTCACACCCCAGAAGTGACTCGAACCCATACTCCCAGGAGCAACACAACTGGTATGTACAAGACGCCTTAATCCACTTGACCATCACGACCGGACATAATGAGGTGATAGCCGAGGCTATTTGAACCACCCCACCGCCGGCACTCGGATAGTAATCTTGGGCATAGCATTTTACCAAATCACCTCATTCTTTGGGGCACACGTGAGGAACACAAATGCGAACAAGCCTGAATGGTCCCCAGGACAATATGCAACTGAAAACTCACACCCCAGAAGTGACTCGAACCCATACTCCCAGGAGCAACGCAACTGGTATGTACAAGACGCCTTAATCCACTTGACCATCACGACCGGACATAATGAGGTGATAGCCGAGGCTATTTGAACCACCCCACCGCCGGCACTCGGATAGTAATCTTGGGCATAGCATTTTACCAAATCACCTCATTCTTTGGGGCTTGAGTGCTAGGTATATGGGGAGGGGTGGGGGGGCCTGTTGGAGTGTGGGTATTGTGTGCGGTAACGAGTCATTTAGTCCAGTTGTGTGTCAAACTCCCAAGAGGGGAGAGTGCACCTGGAGCTGCCGTGAGGTACAGACGTGTCGTCCGGCCTCTGGTAGTTTGGGGTGTTTGCCGTTTTTCGTCGCCAGGGGGGTATGGGCGTCCCCACCCTCCCTGCATTTGCTGCTTGGCTGGTGGTGACGTCGCACGCTTGCGATGGGAGTCCCTCTCCCTCCTGTGTTGAGAGTAAACTCCGTGGGACTGGAGTTTATGGGCCGTGTTGGCTATCCTTTAGTTGAGCTTGTCATGTGTGACATGCTCCGTGTCCCGGTCGACGACGTCTACGGAATTGAGCTGGTAACTGCTCACCGGGTTATTATCAATTTGGCGGGGGAGGAGGTGTATCGTGCTTTCCTCCGCCGTTACGAGGGACGTTCCTTGTCGTTGCAGGATGGTGCCGGCTCTGTGACCATTACAGACCGTAGTGGTGCCCTGACCTACGTGAGTGTGCACGGGGCGCCCTTGGAGTTTCCCGAAGATCTACTCCGGCGTTACTTCCAGCAGTTTGGCGCGGTCGTCAGTGTGCGGGTACACACGCTGTCCTCAGGGAGGTATAAGGGTATGCGGACGAATATTCGTACCCATTGGATGTGCCTGAGGTCTGACATCCCTTCTTCAGTCCGGCTTCTGGGGTACTATGTCTGGGTTTACTATGCCCGGCAACGCCGTACCTGCTTTCGGTGTGGCCTGTTGGGACATCAGGCTGCCGGGTGCTCGGAGGCTGCTGTCGCTCCTGTGAGCCTGTTCTAGGATGATGATTTCCCGCCGCTCCCTGTTGGGGTGGATTCCGTGGGCGAGGATGTTGACGTCCTGTTGGCTGCTGCGGCTCCCCCTGCGTCGCCCAGCAGTCCTCCTGAAGGTGTGGCTCCTCCTCCGGGTGTTCCGGTGCCGTCGGCTGATCATCCTGCCCCTGTCGCTGTCACAGCTGCTCCCAGGGGTCTTCCAGATAGTCTCTGCGTGTCGTCGACGTCTTCGTCTTCCTCGTCTCCTGCTGCTGCATCTGGCCCTGCGCCTTCGCCGGGTGTTTCGGCTGAGCTGGGTGCTGGGGGGGCTGCGGAGCGTCCTATTGTGTGCGGCCCAGTTCCCCCTGCGGTTGAGGCTGCTGCCGTCATGCGACGGGCATCGGTTCGCACGGCTTGTGAAGCCTGTGGTTCTGGGTTAGTCTCTGGCTCTGAGGATGTGGTGCCGGAGCCCAAACGGTCCAGGCGTTCTTCTACTGCTTGGGCTGATGTGGAGGATTTCGACGCCGGTGGGTCTTCAGGCGATGATGTGGTGGATCTGGGTGCTTCGCGATCTATGTCGATGGTGGTTGCTGACGTCCATGTGCCTGCTGATGACGACGATTGTGCATATGATTCACCTCCTGTTCTTTCTTCTGCAGAAGGTTCTCTGCAGTGGGGGGGGTGGTCGCTCCTATGGATGTAGGTGGTAAGGGTGCTGGTGCGGGCCGCGACCTTGTGTTGTTGCTGAAGAAGAATGTTCGGCGTGGGGGGCCCCTGCAGGTGACACGTCCGGTAGTTGCTGTGGAGCCCTGTGGAACTGCCAAGGAGGCTGCAAGTGCGCTGCCCGTTGCCCGGCCCCGTGGGGGGAAGCCCCTACCGATTGTCTTGGCGTCTGGCGTAGCGTATGATAGGAAGAAAAACCCTTTGTCGTTTTACTTTGTTGACCGCGTGCAGCCTGTTCCGTTGTACCCCTCGACCGTCTGGGTTCGCAGGCTCGGTGTTTTGTTGAGGGTGTGCCGGACTTGATGCCTGATCCTCATACGGGCCATGCTCACCCTGTTCCGGACAACATCATGTTGCTTTGGGAGGCGTATTGTATTCGTTTCCCGGCAGCGAAGTGGCCGGAAAAGTATGAGCAATCTGAGTAGTTTGTGTGATTGCTGTGTGTCTAGTGTATGCATGGGACCTGTGGTATGTTCTGCTATGCGTTGTATTTCTTGTGAGCCCTTCAGGCCGGTGTTATTTTTAGTTTTCTCAATGTCCCTGTTTATTGTGTTCCTTACATGTTTTAACATACTTTGCGTGTAGCTATATCATCTCCTGCTCCTCTGTTCATTTGCTTCTGTTGTAATATGTGCCCCTCTGGCTATGATGTTTGCCTTAGTGTGTTCTGTGCTTGTGCCTCTCCTTTTATTTCATGCACTGCAAGTGGTTAGTTGTGCATGTTCTTGTTTATTGTTTGTGTTGTTATTGTGCCATGTGTGGCTTATGTTTCTGTTTCTTGGCTTGTTGTATATTTTATAATTTTATGATTT
Organism: Procambarus clarkii; assembly: GCF_040958095.1. NCBI lineage: Eukaryota > Metazoa > Arthropoda > Malacostraca > Decapoda > Cambaridae > Procambarus > Procambarus clarkii. Next base: position 50,789,736 of record NC_091156.1, read on the forward strand.
TGTATTTTTATGTTTGTCTTTTTTGTTATTTGTTCTCCTTATGCTTTCCCTGTGTGTTATGATGTTTGTTTGTTTTGTTTTATGTGTTATTGTATTTTGTTTATTGCTAGCCTGTTTACACTATTTTCTCTTGTGTTCTGTTGATGTTTGTTTTTGTACTGTGCTGTCGGTCCTTCTGGCTGGTGTTTTTTTGTTTTGCTTATTCTGTTTTTCTGTTCTTTTTATTGTATTTATTACCTTATACTTGCATGCTTGCATGTAAAAATAAAAATAAAAAAAAACTCCCATGAGGTGAGCCACCCCACCCCCCAAAGGCTCCCTCCCCGGCCAAATTATATATAAAGGGTTTACGCCTTTAACTACTTATTGTTAATACATCTGCTAAAAGACATACAAGACCATAGGCTGACACATGCCCATATGAATACAGTGATATATATATATATATATATATATATATATATATATATATATATATATATATATATATATATATATATATAAATATATATATATATATATATATATATATATCTATATATATCTATATATATATATATATATATATATATATATATATCTATATATCTATATATATATATATATATATATATATATATATATATATATATATATATATATATTGTGTTTACTATTTTTTTGCCTCGTTTATGAAGGACTGAGAAAATGGAAGTGGGGAATTGATAACTGTCATCTGCATGGGAGGGGAGGGGGGAGGGGGCGACATACGACACCTCCTTAATACGAACACAGTCCACTCATGCGCGGAGCATCAAAGACCTCACACCGGTCTTGAGTGCTCTGCTAGCATGTAATTTATTTATTTTATTTATGCATATACAAGAATGTACATAAGGAATGTGAGGATACAATTATGGTAATTACAGTCTTGTAAAGCCACTAGCACGCGCAGCGTTTCGGGCAGGTCCTTAATCTAAGAAAATTTTAAGGAGGTAAATACTTGCAAAATTTATAGACAAAAAATGATAACAGATTACATGGAATGAAAAAAAAGATGAGAGAAAATTATAGGTACAGTATATTAAAGCACATAGGTAGCTATGATTGATTGCAATGACAGCTTAAAATGGTAGTTGACAACAAATTGGTAGGCACAATACAGCAGAAACAATATAAGATTGATTGCAATGACAGCTTGAATGGTAGTTGACAAAAAATTGGTAGTCACAATACAGCATATGGCTAGCACATAAAAGAAGACAGCAATGAACACAATGATAAGGTTGTTTGATATTACATAAAAATTAGGAGATTGGGTAACACTAGGTACAGAGCAAATTTAAAGCTCAGTGTAGGAAACTAAATAGATGAAGTTAGGTACTTTTTGGTTTTGCTTTTAAATGAGGCAAAAGTTTTACAGTTTTTCAATTCACTAGGGAGTGAGTTCCATAGACTAGGTCCCTTAATTTGCATAGAGTGTTTACACAGATTAAGTTTGACCCTGGGGATATCAAAGGAGATATTTATTTCTGGTGTGGTGATAATGGGTCCTATTACATCTGTCCAGGGAGAGTTTCAGAGCATGGTTTGCATTTAAGAACAGGGTTTTGTAAATGTAGTTGACACAAGAGAATGTGTGGAGGGAGTTAATATTTAGCAAGTTTAGAGATTTAAACAAGGGAGCTGAGTGTTGTCTGAGAGCAGAGTTAGTTATTATTCTGATAGCAGATTTTTGCTGTGTGATGATGGGCTTAAGGTGGTTTGCAGTGGTAGACCCCCATGCACAGATACAATAATTAAGATAGGGGTAGATTAGTGCATAATATAGTGAGAGGAGAGCAGAGTTAGGAACATAATATCTGATTTTGGAGAGTATACCAACTGTCTTAGAGACTTTCTTAGTTATGTGTTGAATGTGGGTGCTGAAGTTGAGTCTCTTGTCTAGGAATAGGCCAAGAAACTTGCCATCATTTTTATTACTGATGTTAATGTTGTCTATCTGTAGCTGAATTGCATTTGATGATTTGCTTCCAAATAAGATGTAGTAAGTCTTTTCGATGTTTAATGTTAGTTTGTTCGTTGACATCCATAAGTGGACTTTTTTTAATTCATTATTCACAACATTATTTAGTGTATGTGGGTTGAGGTTTGAGTAGATAAGGGTAGTATCGTCAGCAAACAATATAGGTTTGAGAATATTAGAGACATTAGGCAGATCGTTTATATATATAAGAAATAGAAGAGGTCCTAAGATGCTGCCCTGTGGCACTCCAACGGTAATTGGTAGAGTGGAAGAAGTTGTATCATTGATGGTTACATATTGGTGTCTGTCACTAAGATAGGATCGGATGTAGTCAAGGGCAAGGCCTCGGATTCCATAATGCTGGAGTTTATGTAAGAGGTAGTTGTGATTAACAGTATCAAAGGCTTTTCTTAGGTCAATGAAGAGTCCAATCGGAAACTCATTTTTGTCAAGGGCTGAGTAGATAATGTCAAGGAGACTAATGATTGCATCATTGGTACTCTTTTGGGACCGGAAGCCAAACTGGCAGGAGCTGAGTATGTCGAATTTTACGAGGTAGGAATAGAGCTGTTTGTAAATAATTTTTTCAAATATTTTTGATAGAATGGGTAGATTTGATATTGGTCTATAATTGTTTATGTCCGCCGGATTGCCTCCTTTATGGACAGGCGTTACTCTTGCTTTTTTGAGGATATCAGGGAAGGTGTGACACTCTATAGATTTGTTGAACAGTAGTGCTATGGGTGGGGCAAGGGCATGGGAGGCTCTCTTGTACACAATGGACGGAATTTCACTGGTGTTCCCTGCCTTGGTTTTTAGAGAGTGTATGATGGACACAACATCTGCCGGGCTGATTGGTGAAAGGAGAAGAGAGTTTGGATAGCTGCCTGAGAGATATGTGTTAATATGTGTCTGAGTCTGTGGGATTTTACTGGCAAGATTAGCACCAACCGATGAAAAGAAACTATTAAATTCATTTGCCATTTCTAAATCAGTTGACGGTATATCCCCATCCTTGTAGAGTTTTATTTGGTTATGTGAGTGTTGTTTAGTTCCTAGGATACTAGAGATAGTTTTCCAAGTGTTTTTCATGTTGCCTTTTGCTTCATTGAATCTATTCACATAATATGCAAGTTTTGCCTTTCTTATGATACTGGTAAGCATTGATGAGTACCTTTTAGCTACTTCCTTTGAAACTAGGCCAATCCTAACTTCCTTTTCATATTCATGTTTCTTGTTGATTGAGTTGAGAATGCCACTTGTGAGCCATGGATTGTTTAATCTTTTGTCAGTTACTTGCTTGGTAAGAAGGGGACAATGAAGGTTGTAGAGGCTTAGAGTTTTGGAGATGAAGAGGTTAGCTAATGAATTTATATCATGGGTATTATTGAATTCAGAATCCCAGTTAATATTGTGAAGTGCCTCTGTAAGATTGTCTAAAGCTGATTCACTGTGTAGCCTAAATGAAAGTTTCTTGCTTTTTGGTGGTGTTATGTCCATGTTCGCTATGAAAAAGGTAGGATAGTGGTCAGTTGTTCTGTCGTTGATTATACCAGATACAAGGGGAGCTGTTATGTTTGTCCATATGTGGTCCAAGGTAGTGGCTGATGTTTGAGTGACTCGGGTAGGTTTGGTGATAGTGGGGATTAGCATACAGGAGTTCATGCTGTTAAGGAAATAGTCAACTTGAGAGCAATTTTGTTGACCCAGGTCAATATTAAAGTCTCCTCCCAGAATGATGTGGTTTTTGTTGAGATTGTTGTTTATAATAAGATTCCTTAGGTTGTCTGAGAAAGAAGCTATGTTAGTATTAGGAAATCTATAGATGGCTCCAATAGTCAAAGAGGATTTAAGGGATTTAATTGTAAACTGAGCAAAAGTATATTCACAGTAGTCATCTCTGTCACTAATAACACTGTTGCAGATAAATGTATCTCGGTAATATATAGCTGTGCCACCACCTTTTTTATTAGGCCTACAGTTATGAATGGCTTTATAACCAGCTAAGTTGTAGAGTTGGGTATAGTCTTTATTTAGCCAAGTTTCTGTTAAAATAATGAACGATAGGTTAGTACCTAGTGCTGTGAGTAGTGCATTTAAATCGTCAAAATGTTTACCAAGTGATCTAACATTTTGGTTATAAACTGATAGATAGGTGCTATTTTGGAGTTTGTTTTTAGCCTGGTGTGCTGTGAAATACTTACAATAATGATGATCAATGTGCTGGTTGGTATAGATATGAGACAGAAGATTTTGATCAGGATCAATATCAGTGTGCATAGAGATGCAGAGGGATCACGATACAAGATACACGATAAAGCAAAACACAAGAATAAGAGCAGATACAATAAAATAGTAACAATTTAGAAGTAAAATAAAGATCCAATAGATAGCCAGGGAGGACACAGAAGTTACATAAAATAAAAAACAAAAAATCAGTAGAGACTGACAATATAAATGTAAAATAAAAAATAATAAGAAAAATAATAATCATAAAAAAAAATGATCTTGAAGATAATTAGCTTAGTAATGGTTAATTAACAGGGTAATAAAAAGCCCTAGGTTTAGTGACAAGGGGATTAACTAAGAACAAATAATTAAGAGTATAAAACAGGCAAAGATGACAAACAAAAAATAAAGTAAAAATTAAAATAAAAATAAAAATAAACACCTTTGGAAAGGAAAGGCAGAGCTTAAGTACACTTTGGTTGTATGTGAGACTACAAATTATGTTCTGGTTAATCAGCTGATATCCCACAGTCATCCAGGAAAGAAGTGAGGTGTGCTTCAGTGGTTATGACATAAGTTTTTCCAGAGTCAGTCTTCCTAGCTATTATTTTACCATCGCGCACAAAACAATGTTTAATAGCAGTGGATTTATTGCAAATTCCACGTAGTTTAAATAAGAGATTTTGTCTGAATCTGGTAAGACATTCGTTCACATAAACCTTTGATTTCCTAGCGACTGCAGCAGTGATAAGGTCTGACTTGCGGGAGCAGCTATCTAACTTCACGCGTATCCTTCTGTTGTTTGCACCAGATGATTTGGTACCCACTCTATAAGCTGACTTAATGTCTCTTGCTTCGATTGAATAATTCAACTTAGTACGCAATTCCTGGATCACGATGGCAGTACAGTCTTCTCTGTCAGTTTCATGGGGAAAATCCTGTGATGAGATGATGACAGAATCAAGGGGCTTAAGTTGGTCTGATTCGTCTTGGGTTGCAGTGTGTTGCTGTTGTAGGGAGTTAAAGTGGTTCTCTAACTTTTGTAACATCTCTTCTTGCTTCTTAGAGGTTTCTGCTGGTTTAAAGTTAGTAACCGAGATCTGAAGAGAGTTTAATTCATGTTCGAGGTGGCCGACTCTGGCAGACAGATCTTGGTTAGCCTTGTGCATTGCCAAAGCATCACTTTGAAGCTTCATTATCAGGTCCGACTGCTCTCGGATTATAGACTTTTGGTCATCATGTATTTGAGTCAATAATCTGAGCCATGGATTATCAGCGGGACGCTTAAAGTCAGTACATGGGGAGGCAGCTCGTTTAAGTTGCTCCATATGGTTACATAACTGTTGTAAGGCTCGAGTCAGTGACGACGCTTCAATCAGCTGGGAAGGTTTGTTATTGTTGACGCAGGGAGGGTCGGTACTCCCCCCGGTAGCCCCTAAGGGGGAGACAGCCGCATTATTCCTGTTGCTAGCTTGGCTGGTTGGGTTCATCCTGATAGGTGTGCTATCATTCTTTACGGCTACTATCTTTACACACTACCATGGTAGGGGGGACCCCTCTCTAGTCCCCCTCAACATATCCTAAATACTGTTACTTAACTATATATCTACACACGATTAACTCAACGGCACTTCCTCATACATATTCATCAACTACTACTAATACTACTACTACTATTGCACACTTGTTGAGTTCACTACTCACCCTTTTTACCCCTCAGCAATCCTCAACGTCCCGGGGGGACAACCCGTCCCTTCTCATGTGCGACCATCCCCTCCCACCCTCTCTCTACCTTTGTTGATGTACACCATTCTCATACTTATCCCCCCTCACCCTCTTACCCATACACCCTCTTTTTACCCCCCTCCCCCCCCCCCCATGACACACAACGTCCCTGCAACAGAACCCGTCCCAATCTATGGACTCCCCCACCCTTTTTTGACCTAGACCGAGTTTCATCCCAAGAGGTTCTCACAGGGTTTGGGACGTCTCAATTTACGCTACTGGCAGAAACACCCAGAACAGCTGACCAGGACGACGAAGTTGACTCCGAAAACTCACCTGATATCGGGTGAATGATATCGCCTATCATTCTGCCTGAAGACTCGACAGACCCCAAAGACTCGACCGATTCCAAAGACGAACCCAAGGAAGCTGACCAAGATGACACTACCGACTCCCATGCTTCAGTCGATGTCACTGGTTCTCCTTCCCCTCCTGCAGCTGCCCGGGCACCATCGTTTTCTCCAGATCCCTCACCGGCACCAACACTGACTGGCTCCCAAGGTTCCTCCTCTGGGTGTATCCAACGTGGCCATCGGATATACTTTCTAATAAGAACAGACAGCATAACTCCAAAATCCTTAATGACAACTGGGAATACAAGTGCAGGGAAGCAGGACGGATCCTTCACATGGTCGTCCCTTAAGAACGCCTCGACCGAACGCCTGCGAATACGGCACCTTGAAGCAGGAAATTCGACCAGACTACCAATTTCGGGGAACTGGGATTAAGAAACCAGTTCTCTTGTAACGCCTGGACATCTCCTCTCAGACCGGCCGACTGTGGCTAGCCTTGTCGACAGCCCTGCTGACTTCTGTGGCATTCAGCTGTGAGCAACGTGTTTACCCCATCAATTCACCGATCTGACTAACCTTATGGTCTTGAATTGGATTGGAGCGTCTAACGGACCCCATCCCCAGTATCAGCTATTGATACAGATTTTGGCTCCAAAGAACCTCCACTTACGGGTTCACCATAGCTTGTGCTACTTGGAACTTTTTTGTTCCGAGTAGCTGAATCTAAAACAACAACTACTACTACTAACACCAGCGAAGCACACCCTGGAGAGTCACCCGGTAATGAACTTAAATCTGGAGAAGGGGCTCAACATTATATTATTTGGGGATTCAGCTCAGAACTGACCCATTGTCATGAGTACACACCCCACTGAGCCACTATGACTTACCCCTCTCTCCTAGTTTTAGGCTAACCTCCTTCTAGTTCTCTTTTTATATTCTGTTTGCTGTCATCTGCTCTGCAATTATTTTTCTCTCTCTCTCTCCTCTTAGAAATCCTCGCCAGGACAATGGCAAACACGGTTGTCTAACTGACAAACATTTATTTGTCAAAGAATACAAATAATAGCAAGGTATTATCAGGTAATGGTCCTACAAACTAGCACCCCGCTTGCATAATATCAGTGCTCCAACAAATTGTCTCTACTAGGCTGCTGCTTGATTCTCTCCAGCAACCCTCTGTGCATCAGTCACCTCGCCGCCTGGGCTAGGCTTCGGAGCGGTAACTTGACACAATAAAACAACATCAACTCTCACTTTCCATTGCGTCAGGCATACTACATGAAAACCTGATTACTTGATTATTGCGATTACCACCTCGCAACCATATAATGATGTCCACACAACCTTCTGTATCACGTCCGGAATATCAGCCGCTCTTGTTACACAACGAGTCTCCTCATTGGTGATGATTGATCTTCCTGTGATCTCTACTGGGACCATCCATCAATGGATCCTTGAATTAAGTATGTCCTCTTGCAGCTTTTATGTCGTTGCTAGAAAAATTCTGGACGCACCACGTCCGTCACACGGGAACGTCCATCATACATGAACTTCCACTATACATGAACTTCCACCCTACACGAAGTTCCTCCATACACGAAGTTCCACTCTACACGAAGTTCCTCCATACACGAAGTTCCACCACAAACGAAGTTCCTCCATACACGAAGTTCCACCACAAGCGAAGTTCCTCCATACGCCAAGTTCCACCCAACACGAAGGACCACCACACACGAAGTTCTACCCTACACGATCCTCCACCATTGACGAATCTGTAATTCCATTACCACAAAATAATACCATATCGCCTATCAAAACACACATAACAATTATTTAAACAAATTTCACCTTACAATGTCCTATTTCGCGCGCCGGTCTGTACTACAGGAGGGGAGGGGGGAAGGTTCTCTGTTACATAGAGGAACGAGTTCACCCCAAAAATCTCCGTCCGCCAGGGGGAAGGGGAGGCTTCCCCTTCATTCAGCCACTGACACTGGCCGGGTGAACAAACATTCGTCGTTCCTATCTTCACTGTGCCAACTCACTTCAAATTCATTATATCATCTCATAATTTCCACAACCTCTCTAACCTACATTCGCAAACGCTCTACGAGATCGCTGGACACACAATCATGCTGCAACGAGCAATACACGACAGTATATTTCGTTCTTAACGCAAATGGATGACGTGAAGACGCCTGTCTACGACGCCCTAAATATGGTCAGGTCATCCCTATATCATTGCTGCTATACTAGAGATACGTCACAAATAAACCTCCAATAGCCTCCTCACACGTTACTCAAGTAGCTTCTCACAAACTCTTCACCATAAGCCACAAATAACCTTCTTCTGGAGCGACGTCGTACGCCCTTCTCTTCCGACCGACAAAACTCAATTGACGTCTTAAGACCTTTGCCCACGTCACGTCGCATACTGTCGACGTCTCACCTCGTTTCCCTAAAGATGCTCACCCGCTGCTCACCTCTTCATGCACATGATATCGGACAGCTCTAAGAAATCCTAGATTAGCTTCGTTTCTATCTCTTCTGAAATTCTTCCATGCACAATTTAGTCTGTTATGTAGGTCTTTGATCCTATCACAGTAAAACAAATGGTCAATATGTTGTTGGGTAATTGTTTTCCTCTTGGGGATTGCGTGATTTGCTGTTCTATGCATTGCATTTACTAAAAAAAAATCCATTTCTTCGGTATTGTCAGGAAGAGTGTAGTTTTGGTGCCAAGTTTCAAGAGATTCCTGAAACTTCGTTCAATCTGCTTTGATAAAGTCCCATCCGGGCTCGGGAGCTGGAGGTCTGGGACGTAGTGCTATATTAATAACTGTTCTTGTAGCAAAGTGGTCACTAGTCAGAACATGCTCAACTGACCAATGACACAACCCATAAATACTGGTGGAGATAAACGTGAGATCCAGCTTTTCCCCACCAATATGGGTTGGTTCCATCGAGTTCAGCAGACTGTTTTCAGGCACTTCATCCAAAAGGTGTTCAATATATCTTCCTTTGGCGTTGGTTCTTGGTGAATGTTATGGTTGAGGCTGAATAGAAACAATCTTCGTCCACATGGTTTTATTCTCAGCCAATAACAACAACAACAAAACAATTATCAGGTACATGAAATATTATTAACAAGATCATAAACAAAAGAGCATCTGCTCCAAGCATGCTACCTCCAACATCTGTAGTACTCAATCCCAACATTCCTCTCCTTTTAAATAAACTCTATCCCTACAGGTTAAGTCTATCAGGCGGTCGTATGACTCTTCCTGATTTTCTCAACTGGGAGTCCTGACCTGTTACTTCTGGGAAACATTCTTCTGAATTACTCCTCGTAGAGTCCATAGGGTTAACTTTATCCCCATTACCCTCTGCTGCCCCTTGCTCTTCCTCCCGGTCTCCTGCAGGTGCTGCTATCCCTTCATTATTAGGATGGGTATCACTAGTTACCCCACCCCAACCTAAAGGGTCTTCAAAATTCCCTGTGAACCTTGGCATCAGCTGATCTGCATGCCTTTTCCAGTTAATGTTCCCAAAACTCTGCACTTGCACCGTGAAATTCCTGCGGCCTAGGACTTCCCTAATTTTTCCTTCAACCCGAGGAATTCCACTTCCAAAATTCCTTGCATATACTGCATCCCCCTCATTAAACAACAGTTCCTCTCCCTGAGTCAACTGCCTAGCCAAGCTACTTACCGATTTCTCTTTATCGGGATCTGTCTTTACTGCTTCCAGGTGCACTTTAACGTGCCTATTAAACAGTAATTCAGAAGGAGATTTACCAGTAGTAGAATGAACAGTTTTCCATTGATTATATAAAAATCTACAAAGCCTTGTATTAATAGTACCTTCCGTAAACCGCTTTAACCCATCTTTCAAGGATCTCACTGCTCTCTCTGCTCGACCATTTGAAGAAGGATTATAGGGGCAGGTGTTACATGTTTAATACCATTTTTTCGAAAAAAAAATTTTCCATTTCCATAGAAACAAAATAAGGAGCTTTGTCTGAGACAATTATGTCTGGCAATCCAAAATTACAAAATGTTTTCCTTAGTAATTCACAAGTTACAGATGATGTGGTGGAATTACACACATGAACATCCAGAAATTTTGTGTATCAATCCACCACCACTAGATAATATTTGTTATCCATAGGTCCCACATAATCTATATGAAGTCTATATCAGGGTTTTCCAGTACATGGCCAAGAAAGTACTGAGGCCAGTGGTTTCTGATAATTCTTAAAGCAAATATGACAATTTTTTGTTACCTCAGCAATATCCTGGTCTATTTTTGGCCACCAAACCCAACTTCTAGATTCTGCTTTCATAGCATTTATGCCATTATGGCCTACATGCAGCTGTTCCAAAATCTGACATCTTAGTTCCCCAGGCACCACCACTCTATTCCTATACAAGAGTACATCCTGGTGAATACTAAGGTCAGCCTTCACTGCAGCATACTCTGACAATAATAAATTATCATTCCAACCATATTTGACATTTCATCAACAGACTTAAATTGGGATCTCTACCAGTTGCCTTCCTAATAGTCTGGAATGAAATATCCTCAAAAGACATAGATTCCACCAGGTTAACATACTCCATTGGAATACTGGAATTTAATTCTTCTGTCACAGGCAATCTACTTAATGCATCAGCCACTACATTATCCTTGCCTGGCTTAAACTCGAAATCATACTCAAACTGCGAGAGTAGTAATCTTTGAGAGTAGTAATCCCATCTTTGAATTCTAGCATTGGCATTAACTGGAATCTGCTTACCTCTGCCAAACAATCCTAGCAGGGGTTTATGGTCTGTTCTAGCAAGAAATTTCCTCCCCAGCAGAAAATACCTCAGTTTTTTTTTTACAGCATATACCAAAGCTAAGGCTTCTTTATCTAACTGAGAATAATTCTGTTTTGCAGGAGATAATTTCTTGTTAGCAAAATATATTACTTTATCCTGACCATCTACTTCCTGTAATAATACACAACCCACTCCTACTGGGGAAGCATCTACCTCCAGTTTTAACGAGAGTCTACCTGTAAAATCAGTGAGCACTGGAGAATTGATCAATTCCTGCTTAATATTCCTGAATGCGTTTTCCTCTCTTGCTGCCCACTTAAATCTAGCCCCTTTTTTCAACAATTCATACAAGGGTACTAATTTTGTTGAAAAGTTCTTCACGAACTTACAAAAATATGTAACCATCCCAACAAAAGACTGTACTTCCCCAACTGATGTTGGGGCTGGGACATCAACTATTGCTGCTACACTTTCATGAGAAGGCGTAAAGCCCTTACCTGAACTATGGTACCCCAGGTATTCAATGGCCTTGGTCTTCAACGTTGTTTTTCCTTATTAATCTTCACATTGTGCTTTTGCAAAAGATTCAAAACTTGTTCTATTCTAGCATCCTGCACTTCCTCATTCTCTCCACATACAATAATGTCATCTAAAAAACTAGCCACACCTTCAATGTTTACTAACAACTGGGACATGAATCTCTGAAAAATTGCTGGAGAAGAGGAGAGTCCAAAAGGAAGTCTTTTATACTTAAATATCCCCTTGTGGGTATTAATCACTAACAATTTCTGGCTCTCCTCTACAGGAATTTGCAAGTAAGGATCTTTCAGGTCAATCTTAGAAAAAATTGCCCCCTTGCAGACCACTGACAACAACTCATCTATCTTAGGTAAAGGGTACTTCTCACAGTGTATGCAGTTGTTCAGTTCCTTGAAGTCTGCACAGATTCTCAAGGATTTCCGATCTGCCTTCAACACTGGTACAATTGGGGCTGCCCACCCACTATGTGTAATTGGCTCTAAGATGCCTTCTGCCACATGCTTTTCCAGGGCTGATTCTACCAATTGCTTGTAATGAAACAGCACTGTTCTTGCCTTGAAAAATTTAGGTGAAGCCCCACTTTTCAGGTGAATTTTTGCCACCATGCTATTAATTGGCTTATCTGCCTCCACTGAATATTTTTTTAACATTTGTTCGGCACTTTTAATTGTTTTAACTATCGACAATTCATCTAGGCCCGCCAAGAAAATTCCCACTTTTTCCATGAGATCCTTATCACATAGGCTAGGATTATGTGAATCTACTACATAAAAATCCTGGACAATTTCTTTTCCATTATAGCCTACTTTTGCCGACACCTTGCCATAGACCTTAATCGGTACATTATAATATGCACTTAATGATTTTTTACCTGGTTTTACATTCAATTGCAAGGTATCTGCCCAATCTCTAGACAATGTTGACACTGCAGCACCAGTGTCCAGTTCCAAGGGAACTAACTTCCCATTAATACAAAATTAACCACTTGTGACTTCACTGAACATACCTTTTCTTTCACCGAATATAGTCTGCTTTCCTCACCTGCAGCTTCTTCAGACGGGTTACCTTCCTCTACTGTCTTGACCACAGTACCACTATCTCTTCTTCCTGCATTCCCTAGTCGCGTCCTCTACCAGGCCTTGCTGTTCCTGTTCAGATATTCCCTACAGACTCTCTCTGCAAGTGTCCCTCCTTGTTACAACAGTTGCACATATAGGCACGAAACTTACACTTGCTACTTTTGTGATTGTATCCACAGTGTTTACATCTGGTCTGGCTCTGTACGACCATAATTTCCTGAGTAGAAGTCTTACTTCCAAAATCCCTTTCCAGGTTCAATATCTTCTCGAGCACTGTCCATGAAGTCCTCGATTGTAGATCCAAATTTTCTGCCACCAGGTTAGGGAAATAATTTTCCTTTTCCACTGCCATGAACAACTGGTCCCTAACCCTGCCGTCCAACTGTGCTCCGAAGTTGCAGTGGTTAGCCAAAACCTTCAATTCCGCAAATAAATCCTGTATGGATTCCTGCTGCTTTTTCGTCCTCTTCTGGAAATCCATCAAACTCCTGTGATATGATGGTTTCACCACATACTGACGTTTAAGCAGGGCAATTGAGGTAGCTCAGGTGCACACAAATTTCCGAGAACACTATACGTTTCAGAACCCAATGAAACTAAGAGTACCGCTTTCTTGTTGGCGTCCTCTTTAATCTCCTGGTACTGAAAGTTTGCTTACAGCATGCTGAGTCACAGGTTCAACGAGATCTTAGCAGTGTTTAACGGTTCAATTGACATGAGCGGCGTAGCCATGGCCACGGTGGTAGCACACTCAACTGTTGTATGCGAAGCGTCCACTCGTCCACACGACGTACCCTGCTCTCTCTTGATCCTCACACCCCCGTCTCGTACCCGGGCTCTCTGCCGGAGATGTTTAATCCTCGTCGCCACTGTTATGGTTGAGGCTGAATAGAAACAATCTTCGTCCACATGGTTTTATTCTCAGCCAATAACAACAACAACACAACAATTATCAGGTACATGGAATATTATTAACAAGATCATAAACAAAAGAGCATCTGCTCCAAGAATGCTACCTCCAACATCTGTAGTACTCAATTCCAACAGTGAATCAAGCAGTAATTCTATATGAGCGTTGTAGTCACCTGAGATGATAGTAGGTGTAGTGACTGCTCTTTCAAAGATTGCAGAGAGATCAGTGTCGTGTTCTCTTTGGCTCCTGTATACATTCAAAGGAGAAATCAGAGAAGAAAAATGGTTCGAGTGGTGTGCCAAGCTAAATCAGAATACATCCTTGGATGACATCTGAAACCAGATCAACAAGGCCAAAGGAAAATCGTCTCCTGCCCCGCCCCATCATGTTCATCCAGAGCACGCTCGAACGCTCATCCGCTCCTGACGACCCTGCTCCCCCTCCAACTTTATCAGCTGCTCCTTGAGCCCACAACATCCCTAACATGATGTAACAACCCCAGAAGGCAGCTAAGTACCCAGTGACCTAAATGTGACCGAAATATTCGACAAAACCTAACCTACTACCATACCTCATCTCGACCTCATTAGTGTTGCTCCCTGGAGGAAGCTAACCTGACGTTTGCTGCTGCCATATCAACAAGTCTACCCCATCTGCTGCTACCATGCTAAACAATTCTAAGCTCGGCAAGGCCGTAAAGAATGATAGCACACCTATCAGGATGAACCCAACCAGCCAAGCTAGCAACAGGGATAATGCGGCTGTCTCCCCCTTAGGGGCTACCGGGGGGGAGTACCGACCCTCCCTGCGTCAACAATAACAAACCTTCCCAGCTGATTGAAGCGTCGTCACTGACTCGAGCCTTACAACAGTTATGTAACCATATGGAGCAACTTAAACGAGCTGCCTCCCCATGTACTGACTTTAAGCGTCCCGCTGATAATCCATGGCTCAGATTATTGACTCAAATACATGATGACCAAAAGTCTATAATCCGAGAGCAGTCGGACCTGATAATGAAGCTTCAGAGTGATGCTTTGGCAATGCACAAGGCTAACCAAGATCTGTCTGCCAGAGTCGGCCACCTCGAACATGAATTAAGCTCTCTTCGGATCTCGGTTACTAACTTTAAACCAGCAGAAACCTCTAAGAAGCAAGAAGAGATGTTACAAAAGTTAGAGAACCACTTTAACTCCCTACAACAGCAACACACTGCAACCCAAGACGAATCAGACCAACTTAAGCTCCTTGATTCTGTCATCATCTCATCACAGGATTTTCCCCATGAAACTGACAGAGAAGACTGTACTGCCATCGTGATCCAGGAATTGCGTACTAAGTTGAATTATTCAATCGAAGCAAGAGACATTAAGTCAGCTTATAGAGTGGGTACCAAATCATCTGGTGCAAACAACAGAAGGATACGCGTGAAGTTAGATAGCTGCTCCCGCAAGTCAGACCTTATCACTGCTGCAGTCGCTAGGAAATCCAAGGTTTATGTGAACGAATGTCTTACCAGATTCAGACAAAATCTCTTATTTAAACTACGTGGAATTCGCAATAGATCCACTGCTATTAAACATTGTTTTGTGCGCGATGGTAAAATAATAGCTAGGAAGACTGACTCTGGAAAAACTTATGTCATAACCACTGAAGCACACCTCACTTCTTTCCTGGATGACTGTGGGATATCAGCTGAATAACCAGAACATAATTTGTAGTCTCACATACAACCAAAGTGTACTTAAGCTCTGCCTTTCCTTTCCAAAGGTGTTTATTTTTATTTTTATTTTAATTTTTACTTTATTTTTTGTTTGTCATCTTTGCCTGTTTTATACTCTTAATTATTTGTTCTTAGTTAATCCCCTTGTCACTAAACCTAGGGCTTTTTATTACCCTGTTAATTAACCATTACTAAGCTAATTATCTTCAAGATCATTTTTTTTTTATGATTATTATTTTTCTTATTATTTTTTATTTTACATTTATATTGTCAGTCTCTACTGATTTTTTGTGTTTTATTTTATGTAACTTCTGTGTCCTCACTGGCTATCTATTGGATCTTTATTTTACTTCTAAATTGTTACTATTTTATTGTATCTGCTCTTATTCTTGTGTTTTGCTTTATCGTGTATCTTGTATCGTGATCCCTCTGCATCTCTATGCACACTGATATTGATCCTGATCAAAATCTTCTGTCTCATATCTATACCAACCAGCACATTGATCATCATTATTGCAAGTATTTCACAGCACACCAGGCTAAAAACAAACTCCAAAATAGCACCTGTCTATCAGTTTACAACCAAAATGTTAGATCACTTGGTAAACATTTTGACGATTTAAATGCACTACTCACAGCACTAGGTACTAACCTATCGTTCATTATTTTAACAGAAACTTGGCTAAATAAAGACTATACCCAAGTCTACAACTTAGCTGGTTATAAAGCCATTCATAACTGTAGGCCTAATAAAAAAGGTGGTGGCACAGCTATATATTACAGAGATACATTTATCTGCAACAGTGTTATTAGTGACAGAGATGACTACTGTGAATATACTTTTGCTCAGTTTACAATTAAATCCCTTAAATCCTCTTTGTCTATTGGAGCCATCTATAGATTTCCTAATACTAACATAGCTTCTTTCTCAGACAACCTAAGGAATCTTATTATAAACAACAATCTCAACAAAAACCACATCATTCTGGGAGGAGACTTTAATATTGACCTGGGTCAACAAAACTGCTCTCAAGTTGACTATTTCCTTAACAGCATGAACTCCTGTATGCTAATCCCCACTATCACCAAACCTACCCGAGTCACTCAAACATCAGCCACTACCTTGGACCACATATGGACAAACATAACAGCTCCCCTTGTATCTGGTATAATCTACGACAGAACAACTGACCACTATCCTACCTTTCTCATAGCGAACATGGACATAACACCACCAAAAAGCAAGAAACTTTCATTTAGGCTACACAGTGAATCAGCTTTAGACAATCTTACAGAGGCACTTCACAATATTAACTGGGATTCTGAATTCAATAATACCCATGATATAAATTCATTAGCTAACCTCTTCCTCTCCAAAACTCTAAGCCTCTACAACCTTCATTGTCCCCTTCTTACAAAGCAAGTAACTGACAAAAGATTAAACAATCCATGGCTCACAAGTGGCATTCTCAACTCAATCAACACGAAACATGAATATGAAAAGAAAGTTAGGATTGGCCTAGTTTCAAAGGAAGTAGCTAAAAGGTACTCATCAATGCTTACCAGTATCATAAGAAAGGCAAAACTTGCATATTATGTGAATAGATTCAAAGAAGCAAAAGGCAACATGAAAAGCACATGGAATACCATCTCTAACATCCTGGGAACTAAACAACACTCACATAACCAAATAAAACTCTACAAGGATGGGGATATACCGTCAACTGATTTAGAAATGGCAAATGAATTTAATAGTTTCTTTTCATCGGTTGGTGCTAATCTTGCCAGTAAAATCCCACAGACTCAGACACATATTAACACATATCTCTCAGGCAGCTATCCAAACTCTCTTCTCCTTTCACCAATCAGCCCGGCAGATGTTGTGTCCATCATACACTCTCTAAAAACCAAGGCAGGGAACACCAGTGAAATTCCGTCCATTGTGTACAAGAGAGCCTCCCATGCCCTTGCCCCACCCATAGCACTACTGTTCAACAAATCTATAGAGTGTCACACCTTCCCTGATATCCTCAAAAAAGCAAGAGTAACGCCAGTCCATAAAGGAGGCAATCCGGCGGACATAAACAATTATAGACCAATATCAAATCTACCCATTCTATCAAAAATATTTGAAAAAATTATTTACAAACAGCTCTATTCCTACCTCGTAAAATTCGACATACTCAGCCCCTGCCAGTTTGGCTTCCGGTCCCAAAAGAGTACCAATGATGCAATCATTAGTCTCCTTGACATTATCTACTCAGCCCTTGACAAAAATGAGTTTCCGATTGGACTCTTCATTGACCTAAGAAAAGCCTTTGATACTGTTAATCACAACTACCTCTTACTTAAACTCCAGCATTATGGAATCCGAGGCCTTGCCCTTGACTACATCCGATCCTATCTTAGTGACAGACACCAATATGTAACCATCAATGATACAACTTCTTCCACTCTACCAATTACCGTTGGAGTGCCACAGGGCAGCATCTTAGGACCTCTTCTATTTCTTATATATATAAACGATCTGCCTAATGTCTCTAATATTCTCAAACCTATATTGTTTGCTGACGATACTACCCTTATCTACTCAAACCTCAACCCACATACACTAAATAATGTTGTGAATAATGAATTAAAAAAAGTCCACTTATGGATGTCAACGAACAAACTAACATTAAACATCGAAAAGACTTACTACATCTTATTTGGAAGCAAATCATCAAATGCAATTCAGCTACAGATAGACAACATTAACATCAGTAATAAAAATGATGGGAAGTTTCTTGGCCTATTCCTAGACAAGAGACTCAACTTCAGCACCCACATTCAACACATAACTAAGAAAGTCTCTAAGACAGTTGGTATACTCTCCAAAATCAGATATTATGTTCCTAACTCTGCTCTCCTCTCACTATATTATGCACTAATCTACCCCTATCTTAATTATGGTATCTGTGCATGGGGGTCTACCACTGCAAACCACCTTAAGCCCATCATCACACAGCAAAAATCTGCTATCAGAATAATAACTAACTCTGCTTTCAGACAACACTCAGCTCCCTTGTTTAAATCTCTAAACTTGCTAAATATTAACTCCCTCCACACATTCTCTTGTGTCAACTACATTTACAAAACCCTGTTCTTAAATGCAAACCATGCTCTGAAACTCTCCCTGGACAGATGTAATAGGACCCATTATCACCACACCAGAAATAAATATCTCTTTGATATCCCCAGGGTCAAACTTAATCTGTGTAAACACTCTATGCAAATTAAGGGACCTAGTCTATGGAACTCACTCCCTAGTGAATTGAAAAACTGTAAAACTTTTGCCTTATTTAAAAGCAAAACCATAAAGTACCTAACTTCATCTATTTAGTTTCCTACACTGAGCTTTAAATTTGCTCTGTACCTAGTGGTACCCAATCTCATAATTTTTATGTAATATCAAACAACCTTATCATTGTGTTCATTGCTGTCTTCTTTTATGTGCTAGCCATATGCTGTATTGTGACTACCAATTTTTGTCAACTACCATTCAAGCTGTCATTGCAATCAATCTTATATTGTTTCTGCTGTATTGTGCCTACCAATTTGTTGTCAACTACCATTTTAAGCTGTCATTGCAATCAATCATAGCTACCTATGTGCTTTAATATACTGTACCTATAATTTTCTCTCATCTTTTTTTTTCATTCCATGTAATCTGTTATCATTTTTTGTCTATAAATTTTGCAAGTATTTACCTCCTTAAAATTTTCTTAGATTAAGGACCTGCCCGAAACGCTGCGCGTGCTAGTGGCTTTACAAGACTGTAATTACCATAATTGTATCCTCACATTCCTTATGTACATTCTTGTATATGCATAAATAAATAAATAAATAAATAAATAAATAAATAAAGAGCAAGAAGCAGAAAGGTTAGCAAATCTATTTGCTTCAAGAGCCAGTTCCACTCAACTTCCTCAAGTAACTCTTACTCAACAACAAATAAATAAATAAATAAATATAAATAAATATGTTTATTCAGGTAAGGTACATACATACAAGTGATGTTACATTAATGGATTGATATATAGATAGAGCTAGTACATACAATGCCTAAAGGGGCCATCTCCCCCGAAATAAAAAGTTGTTGTAGGGTATTCATAATTTATTATCCTGATACATGTGAAAGGTGCTGCACATAGGCCAAGTTTCAGCATCTCAGCTTAAATAGAGACGGAGAAAAAAACAAAACAAAAAAAATACGAATTTTTCAAATATGTTCAAAAAATTTCACAGCCCACAATTGTGAACCAAAATCATTTATAAGACACTCAGCTATGACCTTACTATATAATAAAGATTTGCATGTCACATTATTTTCCTAGATGTATTTAGTGCAATAATACAGATTTTATAAAAGTTTCCCAAAAACGTATGCAACAAAATGAGGTGTATCATTATTTATAAAATCAATAAATCTACGTAGATAAGAATAATGACATGCGTTTATAGAGGCGTATTTTCTACATATAATGTGCAAGTTTCATGTAAATAGAATAATAAATAAAGGCTGTGAAATTTTATCTAGTATTAAAAGTTGGAGTTGCGTAGCGCGCTCTCAAAGTCTACTGAACCTGCGGTCACTCGTGAGTGGTGATTTACGCATTGCGGCCAGCTCGTATGGAGAGCTCGCATGCATCTAGCTGTCAATGCTTCTCTCTTGTTCGTTTGGTAAGTCATATTGCAGTACAAATAGCTAAAAATCCAAAAATAGCATGTTCTGAGAGATATTGTGTGAGCGCGTCAGCATACATCCTCTCTCCATGAGAGACACGCAGTCACTGACTGCACCACCCTCGTGTCAAACCATATGTTGTGTTGCCATATGGTTAGTTTATATTCATTTTATGCATAATATGTTATTTTCAACGCTATTACGAAAAATAAGACATCTACAACGTAAGATACAATACCCCGCGGCGTACTCACGGCGCGAGGACCAGATTCACGAAAGTTGCAGCGGGAAATTTGACTCTAATTACGTTATTTTTCAAGATATCATTAAACGGTTTGGACCACAGTGTTGCCAGAACGTTGTAGTATTTTTCGTAATTTTTCGTAAATATTCCATTTTTCATCGGACTTTCGGTGACATGGCCCCTAAAGCCACTATTACGCAATGCGTTTCGGGCAAGAAAAACATTAATATCTAGAACTTAATACTAATTGAGCATAAAGAATAAAAAGTGTTGAAAACAAATACAAATAAAGATAAAAAAAAGGGGGAACATGACTGAAAAAGCAGCACAAATACAATAGGTTGACAAACAGTGTTGATTAAAAAAAAATAATAATAATAAAATAACAGACATGGGTTGACAATAAAGGAGTGAGGTGGGTTACAGGGAATTTATTAGGTAGTGTTTAGTTTTTATCTTAAACTGGTTGAGAGAGGTACAGTCTTTAACATGGTTGGGAAGGTCATTCCACATTCTGGGTCCCTTGATTTGTAGAGCATTTCTAGTTTGATTAAGTCGTACTCTAGGAATATCAAAACTGTATTTATTCCTGGTGTGGTGCTCATGGGTTCTGTTACAACCTTCAATGAAGCTTTTGAGGTCAGGATTGGCATTACAGTTCAGCGTTTTATATATGTATAATACACAAGAGAGAATGTGCAGTGACTTAATATCTAACATATTCAGAGATTTGAGTAAGGGTACCGAGTGATGTCTGGGGCCAGAGTTGGATATTGTCCTAATAGCAGCTTTGTGTTGGGTAATAAGAGGACGTAAATGATTTTGGGTAGTAGAACCCCAAGCACAAATACCATAGTTGAGGTATGGATAGATGAGGGAGTAATAGAGAGTAACCAGGGCAGGGCGGGGTACATAATATCTGATCTTAGAAAGAATGCCAACAGTTTTTGAAACTTTTTTTGATATATTTAGAATGTGACCCTGGAAATTCAGCTTGTGGTCGATGAGAACGCCAAGGAATTTGCCATTTAATTTGTTACAAATTTGGGTATTGTTTATTTTGAGATTTATCTGATTAGAGGATTTATTGCCAAACAGAATATAAAACGTTTTGTCAATGTTAAGGGTGAATTGAATTGAAATTGAAATGAAATAAGTTTATTGAGGTAAAATACACACAAAGGGATGAGGTAGCTCAAGCTATTCTCACCCCATTCAGTACAACGTGTTAATATATACATAGACACACATCACAAATAAACACATTACCAAACATTCTGAGAGGTAAAAATATACATTTCCTCCCTCACAAGTAGTATGTTATCAGACGTACACACAAATACTTTTATGACCTAGGTATACTGTATAGACAATTTGCAAGACACCTGCAGATAATTCAACAAAATATTACAATCTTGGTGCAAAATTCTTATATCTCTCAAGAATATCATCAACCTTTCCGTTGTGACACATCCAGGCTATTTGTTCAGGAACAGTCCTTATCTCAGTGTTTCTATATACATTAATCAACGGACAATCAAGAATATAATGGGCAAGGGTGTGAGACCTTAACATACCACATAGTTTACACTTCGTGTCATTATCATGAACATCTATCCCATATTCCTAGTAATATTTGTACCCAAGCCTGAGCCGCATGTACACAGAGTCACTCCAAGCATTTCTCCTTTTACCATAAGTGAAATGGGTGTTTTGACTCACATACATGTAGTGTTGCATGGTTTGACTTCTCTCATACATTATCTCTCTCCTCTCCACTCCCGCCTGTGCCTGAATATTTCTGATTTTGCTTCTTATTTGTCTCATTGTGAATTCACATTCAATGTCAACTTGTGGTTTTGATGTGGCACGTTTGGCCAAGTCATCCGCCACCTCGTTGAGCACTATTCCAACATGAGATGGAATCCACATGAATTTCACACTATAACCTTTCAGCTGTATCTCAGTTATTCTTCTCTTACAGTCCTCCACTATAGACATGAAGACTGGGTTTCGACTGTTTAAGGACTCCAGTGCTCCTCGGCTATCGACAAATACAAAAACATTTTTGTCGTCATGACGTACTTCCTCCAAACACGCCAGAATGGCCTGCAGTTCAGCTTGTGTGGATGATATATAATTACTAAGCCGGAGTTCAATTATCCTGTCCACAGTCCCAAACTCCGTATAATCCCTTATTAGGACACCACACCCTGCCCTGCCATCCTCCGCCACCGACCCGTCGCAATATACATGTAAACTGTTGCCTCTTGGTAACCGAGATATCATGCTTCCATACAAACACCGTAATTGTCCCGGTTCATGATGAATCTTTTTCACCTTGAGGGGTACAATTTCGACGTCTATTTTTTGTACTTTCCAGGGAGCAGACATATTACACTGTCGAGAGGGTTTACAGCAGTCAAGGACGTCGTATTCCCTGAGGTCATGAGCTAATCCTCTCGTATAGCGTGTCTCCCTCAGTTTCCTGGAAGTGTGTACGTCACTCAAGCAGGTCTGAACGCTCTCAAACAGCTTATCCCCTCCTTTTCTCCGCATGAAACGAATAGATACTCTAGTGTTAATGTCACGGACTCTATCACACACACTCTGTAAATTTAATTCCATTCTCATTATTTCAATCATTGCATTTCTTTGACATCCAAGAATAATCCTCATAGCCTCGTTCTGTATCAGCTCTATTTTTTGAATTCTGCCTTGGCCTGTGTAAGACAATACGGGTGCTGCGTAGTCTATCAGGGACCGAACAGTGCTTATGTATAACATCCGCAAGATAGGTACCCCAACACCTTTACCAGAAAAAGCCAGTGCTTTTAGAGGATGCAGACGGGCTTTACATAAGGTGCTGATATGATTTATTTCAGCATTTTTACTCTCACATGTGTATCCAACATACATGCCCAGATACTTGTACTTCTGTACACGGCTCAGTTCCACACCATTTAGAGTAAGTGTTATATTTCTTCGTTTCCTATACTCGTATTTGGTTTTATCTGCATTTATAACTAAGCCTAACTTGTGACAGGTTGTACCAAGTATGTTAAGAGCATCATGAATTTTGTTCCCAGAAGTGCCTTGTATAAGAATGTCATCAGCATATATGATCGTCGTGACCCCTGGAGGATACATCTCTGATGCTAATCTGTTCATTAATACATTGAATAAGGTGGGACTTAATACTCCCCCTTGTGGGGTACCTAACTGAAACCTCCGTTCCTCAGACATGTATCCCTGGTAATACACCTGACCTTTTCTGCCTTGTAGATAATCCCTTATCCAGTGTAGCAATCTCCCTGTTATTCCCAGATTGGCTAATTCGTATAAGATTACTTCCCCATTGGCTTTATCAAATGCTCCTTGTAGATCAACAAAAACTCTACAATTGTCATCCACATTAGACAAACACTTTAAGAGACAATCCGCAGTACTTTTGCCTTTGATAAAACCAAAGAGATTACTGGACATGTTATCACCTACAAGGTAGAGTAGCCTATTTAACAAAATCCTTTCCATCATTTTACAAAAGCAGGATATTAAGGAGACAGGTCTGTAGCCTCCGTTTGACTTAGGGATAGGAATGATGACAGCCTCTTTCCATTTTCTTGGTAACTTTCCCTCTCTATAACTCATATTAAACAAATCAAGTAAGGGATTAGGTTTCATACCGGCTAAATAATTAAGTATGTCATACGTTACTCCATCTTTTCCCGGAGCAGTAGAGCTGCCACTTTTTATAGCATCCAGTAGCTCATCGTGAGTTATCTCAGTGCATGTTATAGATCTTGTATTTAAGGCACATAAAGTTACTCCATTTCTAATATTTTCCCATGACTCAATGGTGACTCTCGTGTCTGCAGGTAAGGACTCCATACCAGCAGCACTAGCCCATTTATCTACTAACTCATTAGCAACTTTCCCTGGATCTGAGTGAGCAATGAATTTGGTCTTACAACCCCTGACTTTATTTACTGCTCTCCATATGTCTTTAAGGTTCTTAGTATTACCAATGGACTGAGCAAATTCTTGCCAGTATCTGTCCCGCGCCTCCTTCCTCACCTGACTGCATTCCCTAGCCACTTCCAACATTGTATTTTTCTCTTCATCCCTCATTCCATTTTTTAACCATGCTTTATGCGCACTCCGTAGCATTCTCTCCCATCCCTTGACTTGCTGATCATTGGAATATTTAAATTTCTTAGGTCCGTGCGACTTGCTTCCCCTGCCCCCGTTATTTTCCCTCTGTACTAATTTCTCTATGTTCTCGACCATGTCCTCGTAAAAACTATCAACGCAGAGCGGCGTGTAATGTTGATACCAATCTCCCATATTTTGAATAAAATAATTTTTCATATCTTTATTAATATTTAGCCTTTTCCTTTGAAAGTGGACTTGTTTTTTCCCCAGTGGTAATTCAACGTTCAAGGCAAAGTGGTCACTAAGTAGTTCCTGAACAACCCGAGCCTCCCCCATAATCCCCTGAGAGTTTAAAACGCAGGCATAGTCAAGCCGTCCTCCCCTGATGTGAGTTGGTTCATTGTTTCCCAAGAGACAGGTATCTGGATGATCTTGTAGAAACTGTAACCACTTGACCCCATTAGCATTAATACTACCCACTGTCCCAAGGCTTGTGTGCCGAGCATTAAGGTCCCCAATGACCAGTGAAGGATTAGTATAAATGCAGTCAGGTAAATAGTTAGCGTCGAAGCAGTTCCTGGATACATACAAATTAACTACAATAAATTCCCCTTCCCTTAATGATAATTTAACACAGACACTCTCTATACCTTGCGTTTTTGATGGCGGTTCTACTAACTCTGCTGGTATGGAGTTCTTAACATAAATCGACGCGCCTCTGATGTTATTTGCAGCGAAGAGGTGAAACCGTTTATAGCCATTTAATTTCAATAATCCTTCATTCCTATCCCCTGTCTCTTGGAGAGCTACAACATCAATATCATTTCCCATCACATAACAATGAACATCTGTAACCCTGTTTCTTAAACCATTAACATTCCATGACAACACTTTCAGTCTAGGGTGATCCATTATTAATCAATTCACTGCCTAAGTCATCCCCAATAAGTTCACTAAATGATAGCCATACCTTGTATAACATCTCCCACCTCCTCCCAAGTTCACCAGTAAAAGCGACATTGCGATTCTCAAGAGATTTTTTCAGTCCTGAGACGTCCATTATTGGCCCAAATGATTCTTTCATTTTATGTGTAATTATAGGGTTCTTCCTTTCCCTACGACTATCATCATTCACACACACTTCACTTTCCTTCATTTCATCACTCAATATTTCATTTTTGTCCTCAACCACTATATCCTGACTATCCTTCACCGTTTTGTGATTTTCCTTGACCTCCTGAACGTTTAATCTAGCCTCGATGGACTCGATTCTCTGCCCCAGATTTTGGAGGAACTCACCAACTTTTTTAAGTTCAGCCCACACTTCCTTGACCATATTATTATGACCCTCTTTCTGAGCCACAGTAGCCACTTCACTCACCGTTACACTGTCACTGCCGGAGTCCTGAGTGGTGGCGTGGCTGCTTGTTGCTGGAGCCTGCCTAAGTAAATGTGACTCCTTTACCCACGCATTCGTCCGGTTCACTGGCACTGTTTGGGGCAGACTGTTTTGCTGTGCTCCCGGTGTCTGGGTAAGAGCTCTTGCTTGCTCTGTAACATTCACCGGCCGGAGAACACCCATACTCGGCCTCTTGCTACACACAGCCGAGCTCGCATTGTGAACACCTCCACAGTTGCAGCATCTGGGAACTATTTTCTCACCCAGATTCAGTCTGTTTCTACACACAGTAGAGAGGTGAGACTTTCCGCAGAAACGACATCGTGGATCATTTTGACAGCTCCAGGATTTATGCCACCATCTGCAGCATTTCAGGCATATTATGGGCTCTTCCACATACTTTGCTACATGCCTGTAGCCAGCCCCGGTGATGAACACTTTCTCGGGTACATCACCTCTCACTAGAGCCACCACCTGACTCCTAGCTTCACCTATAATAATGTGACGCTTGGCCCACACAAATCGTTGGTCGTCGAGTATAAACTCGGGGTCCAGAATCTGAGGGTATTTATAGATAATTACCTTCGTCAGCTTCTCGTTTCCCTCCGGTATTTCCATAAGAATTCCATCATATCCTTGCTGGCTAAGAAACGTCACTGCCTCCATAGAACCTACCGTTAAGTAAGGTCTGTTTACACCTTCCTTCAGCAGGGGCTCGAACTTGCGGTGTTCTCTTCCGAGTTTGACGGTCCACAGCAGCTTGTGATGATAGGCCAGCGTGCATGAGGCAGGGAAGAGAAGCCTCCATCTCCGCTGACCCTCACCTTCCTGACATCGTTCCGTCCGTTTGTCTGCATCAGTCTCGGCGTCGTTCTTCATTCACTTATCGTTTCCGTTAAGTGTATTACTGTCCACACTACGCCTTGCCTCCTGTCTTCTTCGTTTCTTCTTATTCCTTGTCAGAACTTCTAGATACTCGCCCTCCTCGTCTGACTGGCTGCTTTCAGAGTCCATGTTAATAACGCCGTGAGAAGTAGCCATGTCTTCTGGTGACTGAGTCTCCATCTCAGTACTCAGCACGGGGGGAGGGGGGGGGGGGGAAGGTGCGGAGCAGGTATCTTGACCCGACCGCGTCCCAGGTAAGACTGTTAAGGGTGAGTTTGTTGGCAGTTAGCCAAAGATGGACTTTCTCTAGCTCAGTATTTACTGTGGCATTTAGAGCAAGGGGGTCAGGACTGGAGTAAATGGACTGGAGTAAAGGACTGGAGTAAAGGACTGGAGTAAACTTAAATAAACAAAGACTTCAAGCAGCAAGATGGAAAAAATAGATGATGTTTTAGCCTTACCTGACGAACTAGACCAGCCTTTCAATCTGAAAGAACTCAGAAGAGCTACAAAAAAAACTAAAAACACAGCTCCAGGGTTAGGACAAAATCACTTACAACATGCAGGCCAAGCTAGGAGAAAAAGGTAAAGAAGCCTTCTTGAATCTCATCAACAGAGTATGAGTAACAAGAACTCTTCCACTCTATTCGAACAGTACAAATATAGTTCCCATTCCAAAACATAAAGACCCAGAAAATCCAAGACCCATCTCATTAACAAGCTGTCTGGCCAAAACTGAGGAAAGAATGGCTCTTAATCGAATTGAATGGAAAGCCAATCCACTACACCAAAATATGTTTGCTTACAGAAAGGTGTTAGAACCACAGAATGCCTTACCTCCCTCCTGGATCAAATCAATGACAAACCTGGAATCCTTATTTTTCTAGACCTTGAAAAAGCCTTCGAGTTAGCCAATGCTCCAGCTTCACTGTGCTGCCTTGTGGATAAGGAAATCAAAGGACACGCTCTTGCCTATGCCAAAGAAAGCCTGCTTAACAGAGAAGCTAAAGTCAAATTCCAAGGGAAAAACATCGACCTCAAAGAGGCTGGAAAATTGAACTCTGCAGGGAGGAATACTAAGCCATTCCCTCTTCAACTGTCTCATGGAACAATTCATGAAGCTCAAGTTACCAAAATCCAAACTGCTTAACTATGCAGACGACTTTGTGGTCATCATCAATGGCAAAGGCGCCAGGAACCAAGCACAAAAATGCCTCGATATTATCAGCAAGGAAGCGGAACGCATATCAGTGAAAATAAACAGCAATAAAACAAAAGCAATGGCCGTTAAAATGAGAACTCAAGACATCAGACTGGCAATACAAGGACACGAAATTGAGTGGGTTACCTCTTTTCAATACCTTAGAGTCATAATAGACAGCCAGTTGAAATTCACTCAAGAAATTGAATATCTTCGGCAACGCTGTAAAGCCAGAAACTCAGCTTTGTGCTCCCTGACAAGTTTTATTATTTATATTATTATTTTCTACCACAGACGTGGCCACACATTTACAATGCTAACCAGCATATATACATTTTCTTCTGTTCTCCATGAACAGAGTGAGATATCCGTTAAACATATATTTCAGGGATTTATTGAAGAATCAACCACAGTAGGTAATTGTAGTGCTTTTAAAATGCTAATCTAACCTATAGACATAAATACATAGATACATAGAGTTACGTCTGCCCTACATAAAGTGGTCGATGTGTTCTTTACATAGTGTCATTAATGTTCATTTAAAAAGGTAAAATGTAATTCTGATCAGCTTCCACATATACTTTATACACATACATATATATACATATATATCATATATATATGTATAAAGTTTATCATCCCTCCCCCTCATGACAAGTCTTATAGATGGTGCATATCTTCCAGTACTCAAAATGTACTACGTTCAAGCAGTTGTCACTCACTGACTATGCTGCTCCTGCTCTTACATCCCTCAGTGATAACCAATGTGTTAGTATTCAAATTGTACGATGGTTACGGATAGCCAATCACAAATCAAGTAAGCCTCTGACGTCATTATCCACAGAGAGGTGGTACCAGCCGTTCTGGTGACCAGTCAGTATTCTCACAGACCAAGAGTAGGTAAGGACCTCAGCAGGCCAGTTATTTACTTTGTTACCTTACGCAATTAGCTGCTGAAGTGACCATCTGTGTATTATCTACAAGCCAACAACAACCATATATTCAAGAAGGTAACTAATACTGGTAGCAGCAGTGGGATCCAGAATTAATTTTCTGGAAACGAAAATTCAAGTACCCACATCGCCACATGTTCCGCCGCCATAAGCCGCCATCCTGTCACCCACGCATCAATATTCATCATATATTGTGCCAGTCCGGGATGCTGCAATCAGCCACTACTTTAGGTCGACGTTATCTGAAGTAAGGCACAATATTGCAAGAGAGAACGAAATTTCATCAGTGAGGTGAGAGGAATTTGCGCCAGCCATTTTGAATTTCTCGCTCCAGCCATTTTGAATTTCGCGCCACCTAGGAACCTGCGCCACCTACCACCACCACCCAAGCCCACATCAACAAGCCTGCACTGTTCCACCTATTGTAATCATCTTTACCAGTTCAACTGTTCAACTTCACAAGTTCAGATGTGTTGTGCAATTAATTGAGAAACAATTGGTGGCCTGCAAACGTCTGACTAGTGTCGCCAGCTCCCACTCACGTCGCCACGTCACCTCCTCTCACCACTGCGTCAGCCCCTGCTACACTGCTCTACAGTGAACTTCTGCCTACACGTCTGCATAGCACCTGGCCTTCATTCGCCATATAATTATCGTCGCGCTCTCAACATCATTCCTGGTGTTGGGTCCCCCGAGCTTCGCGCCACTGCCACCAGGAGCGCTGCCTGTTGCTCCAGATGTACACAAACCCTGCATGTGCCTCTTCACACGCCTTGTCGCTGTTTTTCTTGTTGGCCACTGTCAAATTGCAAATCCTGCAACCCTGAGTTAAGTAACTAAGAGCCAAGTCTTCGTGTACTATGGTGTAAAGAAGTTTAACGTAAATATATCCACAATGTCTTTTGAATTAACCTTTCAGTCACATTTTAAATATTGGAGCTGGCTCAGTACTCCACTCTCACAGTTTCTCTGAGTCATTTTCAACATTCCTGCTTCTCACAGTAATTTCATAGAGTATTAATTGTGTTATTAGTGTGTTATTAGCAAATTCAAAGTCAAGAGAAGTAAGAAATCCTTGTTTTATTATCAGTTAAGGATTTGCACAATATAATTTTTTTTTATTCCTCCAGGCCATAATTTAAAATTTATTCTTTCAACATTTCATGTCATAATTTTTAACATAGCAATTTATATACATACATGTCTCTAGTTTCTGTGCTACATCCATATTTCTTGTATTGCCACTTGTTGTGTTGAATTTTTTTTTATCAAAATTGCATTTGCACTTCCCAGTTCTATAATCTCATTTGCAGTGCTTAGCCTGATTTAATCAATTGTTATACATCTAATTCCAGCCATTTTCATACCAGATTGCTAATTTAATTTACAATTTTGCTTGTTTTTCATTATTTTGTTGCCTAGCCCAATTTAATAATTTTATTTCTGCCATTTCTTACATGCGCCAAGTTTGATATTGTTTTTGATTGTTTATTGATGCCTGGTGCACTTAATTATAATCTGTGTTCAAACATTACTTCCATGGCTGTGACAATGCCTTCCACTGTTGCGACTTCTGCTGCCTCCAATCAAACAATTGCTTGTGCTCCTATCCAGAGGTCTGCTCAGGAAATGGCTATTCCTCTTTTTGCTGGTGAATCCCATTTGTTAGAGTCCTGGTTTAGCAAGGTTAAAGCAAAAACCAAGGTCCGTTTTTCTGAGCCTACTGATGCCGAATATTTGGCAATTGCTCGGTTAGCTGTTGACGACACAACCAATGGTGATGCACGTTTTGTTGTAGACGAGAAAGCCATTGTTAGCCTACAGTCATGGTCAGAATTTAAGGATTTCTTTCACTGGTGCTTTGTTAATAATGGAGACTTCGACCCCTATAGGTTAGTCAAGAAAATTGCCAATGCCACCATGCAGTCTGGTGAATCGTTTAATGCATTTACTAGCCATCTAGATCAGTATCTGTATGCCTTGGAGACTGCCATGCTTAGTTCCTCATGGGTTGATCCCGACAAGACATTAACCCCCCCAGGCCATGGCCAAAATGATTGCATTTGGAACTTTAATTAATTTTGCCCCAGAGCATACTAAACAGATCATCGAGGAAGAAAATTTTGGAGTTAAAAATGAAATTGGTGAAGTGTTTGAAGCTATCAATAATGCCGCCGATAAACTAGCCCCCCGAAGTGCTCAACTGTTGCCATCCTCTGACATTGTGAATGTAGTAACAAGCCCTCAGCATCCTCCCACAAACTCTCAAAACGCTTGGTAGCAGAACGCACCCATGGTCATAGGCCACAGCCCAGTTCTTCTCCTCATAAGTTGCCGAAACGCCATAGCCTACAATCATCTACTCCCTCATTTTGGCATTGTGGTAAGACTAATCACCTCGCAAGGGACTGTTGGTCCACTTCTCGATCATCACCCCCTAGAGAATTCTCTCGGTCCCCTCGTCAATCTAATAATTCTAGGCTCCCATATTGCAAATATCATAAACAAGTCAGTCACCACACTGCAGATTATAGAGCTAGGCAAAGGACATCCCCACCTCGTAAGTCCCATGGTCAGTCTTGGCGAGGCACAGAGCGTCCTAGACATTATCAAAACTCTCGTAATTACAACTCTCAGCCCAGCCATAATACAACGTCCAATTATAATAATCGATCACAGAATTTTGGAACTCAAAATGTTCATTTCATGTCGTCGGGAAACCCCCAAAGCAATCCACAAACTAATTAAAGTTAGCCAGTCCTAGTACCCTCCCTGTGTACTCAGTAGCTACCCAAAATAGATTTGGACACTTGACAGAGGAGGACACTGACTCTCGACCGGTTGTAGATATTGATGGAACCGCAGTGTATTTGACCCAGATGAGACACAGATACCCTAGACAACATAAATCAAAAGTAGTAACATGTCCAGTCTCAAGTGATGGCCCCCTTTTCTCAACTATTGTACATAGTAGAGTTTTAAAAGTTTTCTTGACTCTGGTGCAAAAATTATTATTGTCAAGCCCTCAGAGACACTGCAAGTAAGCACCCTACTCCAGTAAGAAAGTCACCCATACCTTTTTGGTGTTTCAGGAAACACAGTAAATGTTCAGGGAGAAATTGACCTTCCACTCAAGTTAGATGACATCACACTTTCTATAACCTGTTTAGTTGTTGACTATATCCATTTCCCTGGTGACATTCTTCTAGGTCTGTACACCATGATTGATGAAAATATTGCATTGTTTCCCCTTCGTTGGAACATTTGTATCAAAGACCACGTCATAGCCCGACTCGCTAGTGTAGGTTTGTCAGATCCTTGTCGCGGTAGTATACCCGAAAAAGCAGGTACTCGATTGAAGCATCGTAGTTGTGCAGCTGTTAAGGAGAGTGAGTATCGAGACTTTCTGGAAGGGGACACCCTAACGGATTCTCGTTGTCTTGCTCACCTGGCAGCTTCCATCTCTAAAGTCAGTGGTTCCACAGCTACTGACACTGTGCTGCATTCTCATTCTCTCACCAGAATAAGAGTTAAGGTTCAGGGAGTGCCTAAGTTATCGGATGTGATTGTGGAAAGTGATACATGTAAAGTGAACAGTACGTTTGTTCAACCATCCTGGCACACAGTGCAGGATGGTACCGTTACACTGTATGTTGCAAACACTAGTAATGCCGATATCCATCTCCAGTCTGGCACCCATGTTGTAGATTTTGCCCATTACTCGTTACTGGTGCGAGTGGTGGATGATGTGTTCATGGATCATACTGTTTGTACTCTCACACCAAGGGAACATGGATCTCAGCCAGAGGTGCAAGTGCGACATTTTAGTCCTACTGACTTCCCTGACTCTGTGGTTCAGCTTTTGGAAATTTTAAACAGGAATAGACCCGTTGTTGCTCTACCAGGAGAAAATTTAGGTCTCACTCCTCTTATTATACGTAAAATTCCCCTTGAATAAGCAACTATGCCTATTTATGTACCAGCATATCGTTTACCCCATTCTCAGAGAGCAGAAGCTGATAGACTCATAGAGGAAATGTTACAGAGTGATGTAACTGAGTCAAGTAAATCGCCATGGAATGCTCCCATTGATTCTTGTACCAAAGCAAGATGGTACTTGGAGACCTGTAATCGATTATCAGATGCTTAACAGAGTAACTATACCTGATCGTTTCCCACTTCCAGTGCTAAATGATTTGTTGCAAAGTATAGGTCGGAACAATGTATTTTCAACGTTAGATTTGTTGCAGGGATTCTGGCAAATCCCCCTTGATGAGGAAAGTAAACAATTGACAGCCTTTAGTACTCCCAATGGTCATTTCCATTTCAAAAGAATGCCATTTGGTTTGTGGAGTAGTCCAATAACCTTTTCACGGCACATGACGAATCTTTTTCGTAGATTGACAGGAAGTGCTCTTCTAGTATACCTTGATGATCTCATAATCATGTCGCAAGATGTTCAGACTCATTTCCAGAATCTTGAGAAAGTACTTGCAAAGCTCACAGAAGCTAATTTAAAAATAAAACTTGCAAAATGTTCATTTTTAAATTAGAGGATTAATTTCCTAGGTCATACAGTTACACCTTCAGGCATTACATTGAATGAATAAAAAATTACTGCTGCCCGTGATTTTCCAACGCCTCGTACTGCAGAAGCCATAAGACAGTTCACAGGTCTTGTAGAATTTTATCGTTCGTTTATTGCTGGATTCTCTATTATAGCCACTCCACTTTACAAGTTGCAAAGAAAAGATGAACCCTTTGTTTGGGAAGAAACCCAGGAACAGTCATTCTAAAAACTCAAGGCAGCCTTGATCTCGTCACCTGTCCTTAAGTACCCAGATTTTTCTAAGCCTTTTACGTTGGTTACAGATGCTAGTGACATTGGCTTAGGTGCTGCATTACTTTAAACAGAAGGTCACAGAGATCACGCAATAGCTTATGCAAGCCGTACATAATTTAAAGAAGAGAAAAATTATAGTGCAACAGAACGTGAAGCCTTAGCAGCTGTTTGGGCTCTTAAACATTTCAGGAATACAATTTATAATTACCCAGTTCATGTTCTTACAGATCACCAACCATTAATTCCTTTGTTCAAAAATAAGAATCCTGTTGGAAAGTTTGCTAGATATTTGCTCACAATTCAATAGTTCAATCCCACATTTGGTTATATTCCATAAAAACAAAATATTATACCCGGTGCGTTTTCTCGACACGTAGCTGCGATTTAGTTAAATTACGCAGCATTAGATGCTACAGTAATAGAGACAGAACAGAGACTTGACCCCATATGGGCACCCATTATTAAGTTTTTAAACAAGCAAGATATTTGCCCGATTCACAAACCTCCAGTACCATTGAAAGAGTTAGTGATTTTAGACATTTTACTGTGTAGAGTAGTAATGCTAGGGACAGCCCCAAGAAAATGTTGTCAGTTGTTCCAACTGTCTTGGTACCAACAGTGTTAAAAATTATCCATGATGCTCCCGCAAGTGCACATCCAGGAAAGGATCGTACACTCCAACAAGGTTGATTAAAGTATTTTTGGCCCATAATGGCTAAGGAGATTGCTCATTATGTAGACAGATGTTTGACCTGCCTACAGCTCAAGGGAAATGTAGCAGGATCTAATCCAATTCATGTGTACCCAACGACTAAAGCTCCTTGGGAACGAGTATCGATGAATTTGTTGGCAAATTTGCAAAAAACAGGAAAAGGGAACAAACACTTGCTTGTAATAGTTGATAATTTTTCACGGTATTGTGAACTAGTTCCTATACCGAACAAAACAGCAGAAACTATAGCCAGTGCATTCCATGACCAAATAATTTGTAGATATAGAATGCCTAAAGTAATCCTTTCAGATAGTGGTCCAGAATTCAGTAATAGCATTTTAACTAGCTTGTGCAATTTATATAACATTAAAAAAGGTAGTATTATGCCATATCACCCAGCAAGTAATGGGTTACCAGAGCGTACTAATAGGAAAGTGTTAGATGCCTTTAGAGTCATGTTGAATTTTGATAACAGCAATTGGAATTAGTTTATACCCTTAATTCAGTGTGCCATAAATTCTTTGATTAATGTTTCTACAGGTGATACTCCTCACGCTATTCTGTATGGTACAGATAAGATCCTCCATAATGAATTGATTAGCGTACCTCCTACTCCTTTATATAACATAGACAATTTTGTTCAAGTGAAGCATAGACAAATGCAACCAGTTTTCAAGAAAGTAAGAGAACACTTGTCAAAGGCAGCAGCCGAGTTCACTCGAGCAAGGAATGCAAGAGCTAAGCCAAGTAAGATAACTGTCGGTTCTATAGTAATGGTACTTAACCAACACAGGTCTGGCCCATGCACAAGTTAACTAAGAAATTTTTGGGTCCATACAAGGTAATCGAGCTTATCAAACGTAACAAGTACAGACTTAAGAATTTGTTAACAGGAGAGTATATAAATGAACATTCAGACCACATGAAGCTAGCCAAAATGACTCTTGACGAGACTGATGAAGAAGATGACAATGAACTTACCCCAGACAGATTCTTCTATTGGGACAACACCTCCTGTGGTTGACAGACAACTTGATGTACAGCCACCCCATACTAGCACCTATAATCTTAGATCTAGACCTTTCGTTTCAACTGTGCACTCATCACATGTCCATTGTCTAGATGTCAACGAGTTTACCTCTCAAAATAAAAGTTTGTCACATGCAGCTTTATCTGTTCCTGACCGTCAGTCAGAGCCAGAGTTGTATAATATCTTTGGAAGAACTAGGTATAGATATCTGCAGAATTTATCATTAAGTACATTCTGTAGTTATTCTATTTGGTTTGGCAAAATTCACTTCACAGTATTTCTACCCCATGTGTCATATTATTACCATTATATATATATATATATATATATATATATATATATATATATATATATATATATATATATAATATATATATATATAATATATATATATATAATATATATATATATAATATATATATATATAATATATATATATAATATATATATATAATATATATATATATATAATATATATATATATGTATGTATGTCGTACCTAGTAGCCAGAACTCACTTCTCAGCCTACTATTCAAGGCTCGATTTGCCTAATAAGCCAAGTTTTCCTGAATTAATATATTTACTATAATTTTTTTCTTATGAAATGATAAAGCTGCCCTTTTCTCTATGTATGAGGTCAATTTTTTTTTATTGGAGTTAAAATTAACGTAGATATATGACCGAACCTAACCAACCCTACCTAACCTAACCTAACCTATATTTATAGGTAAGGTTACGTTAGGTAGCCAAAAAAAGCTAGGTTAGGTTAGGTTAGGTAGGTTAGGTAGACGAAAAAACATTAATTCATGAAAACTTGGCTTATTAGGCAAATCGGGCCTTGAATAGTAGGCTGAGAAGTGCGTTCTGGCTATTAGGTACGACATATATATATATATATATATATATATATATATATATATATATATATAATATATATATATGTATATATATATATATATATATATATATATATATATATATATATATATATATTTATGTATCATATATAAATATATATATATATATATATATATATATATATATATATATATATATATATATATATTATATATATATTATATGATACATAAATATATATATATATATATATATATATATATATATATATATATATATATATATATATATATATATATATATATATCTGCTAGAGGCAATTAAAGCAACGTCAACCAGGACACTCACCCACATCCCAAAGGCCTCTCGCCCTTTTGCTGCAGGGAAATACACGGACCTCATCGCAAAAGTCAACAGAGGGTCAAATAACCTTGTTGCACCTGATACCATCAAAGCCTGGCACAATCTGTTACTTTTTGGCAATGCATGCTTAGGTGTACCAGACAGAGGAGGCAAGACACTGGCCTCATCCGTCAATAAAGCAATTAGGGATTTTCCGAGGGCTGACAACCTAGTCCGCCTCCCCAAACACACCAAACACCGCCGAGGCAGACCAAGTACGACAATCAGCGACAACAGAAAATTAGGTACCCAAGTCAGCAAGAAAATTGAAGAGGGCAATACAGTCGGGGCACTCAGGTTAATCACAAGTGAGGACAAAATTTTGCCCAGGGATGAAACCACAGCCCAAGCACTGAGAGAAAAACACCCCCTCAGGGCCGTAGGTGAACCTCCCCCACAGGTCAGGCTCGCCCCTAATCAGGAACCTCTCGTCCTCCGGGAGTCAGAGGTTTAT
Organism: Procambarus clarkii; assembly: GCF_040958095.1. Classification (NCBI taxonomy): domain Eukaryota; kingdom Metazoa; phylum Arthropoda; class Malacostraca; order Decapoda; family Cambaridae; genus Procambarus; species Procambarus clarkii. The sequence goes on from NC_091156.1 coordinate 50,826,991, forward strand.
AAAGCTATTGTTTCATTTCCCCCGGGCTCCTCAGGAGGCTACACAGGGGTAAGACCTCAACATGTGAAGGAAATGGTGAACCCTGTTCTTGGCCCAGCTGCAGAAGCGCTCCTGACAGAAATCACAACGTTTGTCAACAACTGCCTCGCCGGGTTAATCCCTGATGAAATCAAACCATTCTTCTTTGGTGCATCCCTATGTGCCCTCAAAAAGAAGGGGGGAGGAATCAGACCCATTGCCGTTGGTAATACCCTTCGCCGCCTAGTTGCAAGGGCTGCTGTCAGAAGTATCCGAACGGAAGCAGCCACCATGCTGCAACCCAACCAGCTGGGGTTTGGAGTTCCCCAAGGCTGTGAAGCAGCGGCTCATGCTGCACGAGCCTACATTAGCTCTCTTACTGAAGACCAGGCAGTAGTAAAATTAGATTTTAAAAACGCTTTCAACTCGGTCAAAAGGGAAGCAATCCTCACTGCAGTCCAGGAACATTGCCCAAGCATTCTCCCGTTTGTGTCAGCAGGCTACAGCAAAGACTCAACCCTCCTGTTTGGCAAACATGAAGTCACCTCAGCAGAGGGAATTCAACAGGGTGACCCACTTGCACCGTTCCTCTTTTGCATAGCGGTTCGAGAAATTACAACCAGACTGTCCAGCGAGCTCAACATCTGGTTCCTGGATGATGGCACTCTGGCAGGCACACAAGATTCCCTGCTAGAAGACTTACAGCTGGTGAAGACACGGGGGGAGTCCATGGGTCTCGTTCTTAGCCCCTCCAAGTGCGAAATTATTGCATCTAGTGAAGTAATCATTAGAGCAGTGAAATCAGTTCTACCAGAAGCCTCAGTCGTTAAACCTACCGACAGCACACTACTCGGAGCACCTCTGGGCCACAATGCTATTGCTGCAGTCCTTGACGAAAAGTTTAGAGACCTAAAGAGGATGGAAGAGAGAATTGGGGACTTGGACTCCCACGATGCCCTCTACCTTCTCACAAAGTGCCTTACCCTGCCCAGGCTAACATACTTCTTAAGGTGTGCACCAACTTTTGGCAACCCACTTCTAAATCAATATGATGAGCTCCTCAGGTCAATATTCAGGAAGGCGCTCAACCTAGATTTAGATGACAGTCAGTGGGACCAAGCAACACTACCAGTGAGATTTGGAGGGATAGGCATACGAAAGGCAACTGAGGTAGCACTTCCAGCATTCTTATCCTCATGTACAGCAGCCAACGAATTGGTAGGGCAGATCCTACCAGAGCGCATGAGAGAGACAGCGGGAACTCATGATCAAACGTTCATCGAAGCAGCCAGACAATGGGACACCATTGCACACCCTCAACCCCGACCACAAGTCCCAAAAGACCACAAGCAGGCCCACTGGGATAGCCCAATAATGGAAAAGACTGTCACAGCAATGATTGACAACGCTGATGCTGAAAACAAAGCCCGCCTCCTAGCGGTAACAGCACCCCACGCCGGGGATTTTTTATTTGCTGTGCCCAATGCAGCCCTGGGAACTCGCCTCAGTCATGACGCTCTCCGCATTGGAGTTGCCCTTCGCCTTGCCGCCCCCATCCTCACCGAACATAGGTGCATCTGCGGAACTGCGATGGCAGACCAATATGGTCGTCATGGTCTGGTATGTCGTAAATCACAGGGTAAAATTGCAAGACATGAAGAAGTCAACGACATCATCAAGAGGAGCCTCGCCACAGCCCGCTGCCCGGCACAAAGAGAACCACACTTATCCAGACCTAACGACCCTCAGAAGCGCCCTGATGGGGTCACCTTGCTACCTTGGAAGGATGGTAAGCAAGTGGTATGGGACTACACGTGCGCTGCCACACTGGCCAGTACCTACCTCCACTACAGCACACGTGAAAGCGGTGGTGCTGCTTCTTTCAGGGAATCGCAGAAAATTATTAAATACAGAGGTCTAGCACACTGCTACAGCTTTGTTCCGATCGGCTCAGAGACCCTCGGTTCGTGGGGAAAATGTGCATTGAAGTTCCTGAAGGAATTGGGGGACAAATTGATCAGCGCTACAAAAGACCAGAGAGCAAAAAGTTTCTTGTTCCAGCGCCTCAGTGTTGCGATTCAAAGGGGAAATGCCTGTTGCGTCTTGGGCACTAGTCCAACTTCAGAGGAATTCGAAGAAGTGTTTGACTTGCAACAATGATCGAACCCGTCTGTGACAATAATCAATGTTTCCCATTGTTGTGTTCTTCAAGAGATCCATAACCTTTAAGCACCTTTTTGCATTATTATTTTTGTATCAACCCATGTATATCTTGTAACCATCAAATGCATAATAAAGCACAAAAAATATTCAAGGAAGGGGGTGGTAGGAGAAAAGCACACAGAAACTGTATTGGAGGGGATCTAAACATTCCCTCTAATGCGTTATGCGTGGTTTCCTCCGAGGCTATGGGTCCCCCTTCTTCCAGCTAGAGGTGGTACTCCCTTCCTATTTTCTTTATATATATATATATATATATATATATATATACATATATATATATATATATATATATATATATGTCGTACCTAGTAGCCAGAACTCACTTTTCAGCCTACAATGCAAGGCCCGATTTGTCTAATCAGCCAAGTTTATATGAATTAATATATTTTCTCAAATTTTTTTCTTATGAAATGATAAAGCAACCCATTTCATTATGTAAGCGGTCATTTTTTTTTATTGGAGTTAAAATTAACGTAGATATATGACCGAACCTAACCAACCCTACCTAACCTAACCTAACCTATCTTTATAGGTTAGGTTTGGTTAGGAAGCCGAAAAAGTTAGGTTAGGTTAGGTTAGGTAGGTTAGGTAGTCGAAAGCAATTAATTCATGAAAACTTGGCTTATTAGGCAAATCGGGCCATGCATAGTAGGCTCAGAAGTGAGTTCTGGCTACTAGGTACGACATATATATATATATATATATATATATATATATATATATATATATATATAGACATATGTCGTACCTAATAGCCAGAACGCACTTCTCAGCCTACTATTCAAGGCCTGATTTGCCTAATAAGCCAAGTTTTCATGAATTAATGTTTTTTCGTCTACCTAACCTACCTAACCTAACCTAACCTAGCTTTTATAGGCTACCTAACCTAACCTTACCTATAAATATAGGTTAGGTTAGGTTAGGTAGGGTTGGTTAGGTTCGGTCATATATCTACGTTAATTTTAACTCCAATAAAAAAAAATTGACCACATACATAGAGAAAAGGGTTGGTTTATCATTTCATAAGAAAAAAATTATAGTAAATATATTAATTCAGGAAAACTTGGCTTATTAGGCAAATCGGGCCTTGAATAGTAGGCTGAGAAGTGAGTTCTGGCTACTAGGTACGACATATATATATATATATATATATATATATATATATATATATATATATATATATATATATATATATATATATATATATGTCGTACCTAGTAGCCAGAACGCACTTCTCAGCCTACTATGCAAGGCCTAATTTGCCTAATAAGCCAAGTTTTCCTGAATTAATATATTTTCACAAATGTTTTTCTTATGAAATGATAAAGCTACCCATTCCATTATGTATGAGGTCAATTTTTTTATTGGAGTTAAAATTAACGTAGATATATGACCGAACCTAACCAACCCTACCTAACCTAACCTAACCTATCTCTATAGGTTAGGTTAGGTTAGGTAACCGAAAAGGTTAGGTTAGGTTAGGTTAGGTAGGTTAGGTAGTCGAAAAACAATTAATTCATGAAAACTTGGCTTATTAGGCAAATCGGGCCTTGCATAGTAGGCTGAGAAGTGAGTTCTGGCTACTAGGTACGACATATATATATATATATATATATATATATATATATATATATATATATATATATATATATATATATATATATATATATATATATATATATGTCGTACCTAGTAGCCAGAACTCACTTCTCAGCCTACTAGGCAAGGTCCGATTTGCCTAATAAGCCAAGTTTTCATGAATTAATTGTTTTTCGACTACCTAACCTACCTAACCTAACCTAACTTTTTCAGTTACCTAACCTAACCTAACCTATAAAGATAGGTTAGGTTAGGTTAGATAAGGTTGGTTAGGTTCAGTCATATATCTACGTGAATTTTAACTCCAATAAAAAAAAATTACCTCATACATAATGAAATGGGTAGCTTTATTATTTCATAAGAAAAAAATTAGAGAAAATATTTTAATTCAGGAAACTTGGCTTATTAGGCAAATCGGGCCTTGCATAGTAGGCCGAGAAGTGCGTTCTGGCTACTAGGTACGACATATATATATATATATATATATATATATATATATATATATATATATATATATATATATATATATATATATATATATTAAATATGACCGAAAAAGTAAGATTAATAATTCTGACACGAATTTTCTCAATCTTTCGTACATTACGCTTCACTGTTGGAGGTAAATCAAAAATCAATTCTCCAAAATTCATTTTTATTTCTAGTCTGACGCGACACGGGCGCGTTTCGTAAAACTTATTACATTTTCAAAGACTTTAGTTCACAAAAACACAACTGATTAGAACTTACGTATCTCTGATTTTATATCTACATTTGAGTGAGGTGGGAGGGGAGATGTGGCATTAACACAAGACAGAACAAGAGGGGATATTAATAGGGTATTAAAAGTATCAACACAAGACAGAACACAAACAATGGGTATTGAATAGAAGTGTTTGTAGAAAGCCTATTGGTCCATATTTCTTGATGCTTCTATATTGGAGCGGAGTCTTGAGGTGGGTAGAATATAGTTGTGCAAAAATTGGCTGTTGATTGCTGGTGTTGACTTCTTGATGTGTAGTGCCTCGCAAACGTCAAGCCGCCTGCTATCGCTGTATCTATCGATGATTTCTGTGTTGTTTACTAGGATTTCTCTGGCGATGGTTTGGTTGTGGGAAGAGATTATATGTTCCTTAATGGAGCCCTGTTGCTTATGCATCGTTAAACGCCTAGAAAGAGATGTTGTTGTCTTGCCTATATACTGGGTTTTTTGGAGCTTACAGTCCCCAAGTGGGCATTTGAAGGCATAGACGACGTTAGTCTCTTTTAAAGCGTTCTGTTTTGTGTCTGGAGAGTTTCTCATGAGAAGGCTGGCCGTTTTTCTGGTTTTATAGTATATCGTCAGTTGTATCCTCTGATTTTTGTCTGTAGGGATAACGTTTCTATTAACAATATCTTTCAGGACCCTTTCCTCCGTTTTATGAGCTGTGGAAAAGAAGTTCCTGTAAAATAGTCTAATAGGGGGTATAGGTGTTGTGTTAGTTGTCTCTTCAGAGGTTGCATGGCGTTTCACTTTCCTTCTTATGATGTCTTCGACGAAACCATTGGAGAAGCCGTTGTTGACTAGGACCTGCCTTACCCTACAGAGTTCTTCGTCGACTTGCTTCCATTCTGAGCTGTGGCTTAGAGCACGGTCGACATATGCGTTAACAACACTCCTCTTGTACCTGTCTGGGCAGTCGCTGTTGGCATTTAGGCACATTCCTATGTTCGTTTCCTTCGTGTAGACTGCAGTGTGGAAACCTCCGCTGTTTTCCATGACTATTACATCTAGAAAGGGCAGCTTCCCATCCTTTTCCATCTCGTAAGTGAAACGCAGCACGGAACTCTGCTCAAATGCCTCCTTCAGCTCCTGCAGATGTCTGACATCAGATACCTGTGTAAAAATGTCGTCAACATACCTGCAGTATATGGCCGGTTTCAAGTTCATGTCGACTAAGACTTTTTGCTCGATGGTACCCATGTAGAAGTTTGCAAACAGGACACCTAGAGGAGAACCCATGGCGACCCCATCTACTTGCTTATACATGTGCCCATCCGGGCTCAAGAAGGGTGCCTCTTTAGTACAAGCTTGGAGTAGTTTCCTTAGGATATTTTCGGGTATGTCAAGAGGAGTACAGGCTGGATCACGATACACTCTGTCGGCTATCATCCCGATTGTCTCGTCCACAGGTACGTTGGTAAACAGCGATTCTACATCCAACGAGGCTCTTATCCCTGTGGCCCGTGTGCCCCGTAGTAAGTCAACAACTTCCTTTGGAGACTTCAGGGTGAAGGCGCAAGGAACATAAGGAGTCAGCAGGCCGTTGAGTCGCTTCGCCAGTCTGTACGTGGGTGTGGGTATCTGGCTAATGATTGGCCAAAGTGGGTTTCCAGGCTTGTGTGTCTTGACATTTCCATATGCATATCCAGGTTTATATTCCCCAATGATCTTTGGCAGGTGGAGTCCAGATTTCTTGGCGTTCACAGTTTCGATCAGTTTGTTGACTTTTGCTTTCAATTTGCTTTGCTTTCCAACAAACTGATCGAAACTGTGAACGCCAAGAAATCCGGACTCCACCTGCCAAAGATCATTGGGGAATATAAACCTGGATATGCGTATGGAAATGTCAAGACACACAAGCCTGGAAACCCACTTCGGCCAATCATTAGCCAGATACCCACACCCACGTACAGACTGGCGAAGCGACTCAACGGCCTGCTGACTCCTTATGTTCCTTGCGCCTTCAGCCTGAAGTCTCCAAAGGAATTTGTTGACTTACTGCGGGGCACACGGGCCACAGGGATAAGAGCCTCGTTGGACGTAGAATCCCTGTTTACCAACGTACCTGTGGACGAGACAATCGGGATGATAGCCGACAGAGTGTATCGTATTCCAGCCTGTACTCCTCTTGACATACCAGAAAATATCCTAAGGAAACTACTCCAAGCTTGTACTAAAGAGGCACCCTTCTTGAGCCCGGATGGGCACATGTATAAGCAAGTAGATGGGGTCGCCATGGGTTCTCCCCTAGGTGTCCTGTTTGCAAACTTCTACATGGGTACCATCGAGCAAAAAGTCTTAGTCGACATGAACTTGAAACCGGCCATATACTGCAGGTATGTTGACGACATTTTTACACAGGTACCTGATGTCAGACATCTGCAGGAGCTGAAGGAGGCATTTGAGCAGAGTTCCGTGCTGCGTTTCACTTACGAGATGGAAAAGTATGGGAAGCTGCCCTTTCTAGATGTAACAGTCATGGAAAAGAGCGGAGGTTTCCACACTGCAGTCTACACTAAGGAAACGAACATAGGAATGTGCCTAAATCCCAACAGCGACTGCCCAGACAGGTACAAGAGGAGTGTTGTTAACGCATATGTCGACCATGCTCTAAGCCACAGCTCAGAATGGAAGCAAGTCGACGAAGAACTCTGTAGGGTAAGGCAGGTCCTAGTCAACAACGGCTTCTCCAATGGTTTCGTCGAAGACATCATAAGAAGGAAAGTGAAACGCCGTGCAACCTCTGAAGAGACAACTAACACAACACCTATACCCCCTATTAGACTATTTTACAGGAACTTCTTTTCCACAGCTCATAAAACAGATGAAAGGGTCCTGAAAGATATTGTTAATAGAAACGTTATCCCTACAGACAAAAATCAGAGGATACAACTGATGATTTACTATAAAACCAGAAAAACGGCCAGCCTACTCATGAGAAACTCTCCAGACACAAAGCAGAACGCTTTAAAAGAGACCAACGTCGTCTATGCCTTCAAATGCCCTCTTGGGGACTGTAAGCTCCAAAAAACCCAGTATATAGGCAAGACAACAACATCTCTTTCTAGGCGTTTAACGATGCATAAACAACAGGGCTCCATTAAGGAACATATAATCTCTTCCCACAACCAAACCATCACCAGAGAAATCCTAGTAAACAACACAGAAATCATCGATAGATACAGGGATAGCAGGCGGCTTGACGTTTGCGAGGCACTACACATTAAGAAGTCAACACCAGCAATCAACAGCCAATTAATGCACAACTATATTCTACCCACCTCAAGACTCCGCTCCAATATAGAAGCATCAAGAAATATGGACCAATAGGCTTTCTACAATCACTTCCATTTCAATACCCATTGTTTCGTGTTCTGTCTTGTGTTGATGAAATTAATACCCTATTAATGCCACCTTTTGTTCTGTCTTGTGTTGATGAAATTAATACCCTATTAATGCCACCTCACCCCATCCACCTCACTCAAATGTAGATATAAACAAAATCGGAGATGTGTAAGTTCTATTCAGTTGTGTATTTGTAAACTAAAGTCTTTGAAAATGTAATAAGTTTTACGAAACGCGCTCGTGTCGCGTCAGACTAGAAATAAAAATGAATTTTGGAGAATTGATTTTTGAATTACCTCCAACAGTGAAAAGAAATGTACGAAAGATTGAGAAAATTCGTGTTAGAATTATTAATCTTACTTTTTCGGTCATATTTAATAATATATGTCTACAGGAAAGACTGCTATTAAAATATACTAATATATATATATATATATATATATATATATATATATATATATATATAAAGAAATTTTTTCAAATTTAGTTTGTCATAAATCAGGTGCCATTGTTAATTCTACTGTGCCATTTGTGTTTTTACAGTGCATGTCATCAAAAGTTTCGTTAAAGTTCTAGCTACCACACTGAGATCAGTGATTCCTGACTGCTATCACTCAGATGTTAACTTTCTCGATCCAGTCCTTGTATATAGTGTGTAAATATATTGTACATAAGTTTTTTTTCTGTTATCTAATCTTATAATTCATTTGTGGTTGTTAGGTCAGAACTTTTGTTCTATTAAAGCAGATAATTGTCTTTATTTTTCCAAGCACATGCCATTAACACATGTTATTAATAATTTTGTTTTAGGCACCACCTTGCATTGTATTGTTCATACATACCTAGACATGTATATGTTCTCCATGCTCTTGTTCAGTTCAAGCATTGTCATCATGATTTTTCACCTGCTATGTTCTAAAAAACTTTGTGCACATGACGAATGGTGTTAGTATTCCACACACCTAAGCAGAAGAGCAGAGGTGCCATAGGCACAATCAGAGAACACAGTATAAACATCAGAGGTCCGCGGTTGTTCAACGTCCTCCCAGCAAGCATAAGAAATATTGCCGGAACAACCGTGGACATTTTCAAGAGGAAACTAGATTTATTCCTCCAAGGAGTGCCGGACCAACCGGGCTGTGGTGGGTATGTGGGCCTGCGGGCCGCTCCAAGCAACAGCCTGGTGGACCAAACTCTCACAAGTCGAGCCTGGCCTCGGGCCGGGCTTGGGGAGTAGAAGAACTCCCAAAACCCCATCAACCAGGTATATGTGGGCCTGCGGGCCGCTCCAAGCAACAGCCTGGTGGACCAAACTCTCACAAGTCAAGCCTGGCCTTGGGCCGGGCTTGGGGAGTAGAAGAACTCCCAGAACCCCATCAACCAGGTATCAACCAGGTATCAACCTGAGCTTCCTTTAATGTTTATTATGCAATTTCTCACGTAAGCCATTATTGAATGCCACCGAGGTTCTTTTCAATATTATTGTAACTATCTAGCTAGCCAGAGCTTGTCGACTTGGTAGCGTGCCCGAGCGGTGTTAGTATTCAAATTGTACGACGGTTGGGGATAGCCAATCACAAATCAAGTAAGCCTCTGACGTCATTCTCCACAGAGAGCTGGTACCAGCCGTTCTGGTGACCAGTCAGTATTCTCACAGACCGAGAGTAGGTAAGGACCTCGGCAGGCTAGTTATATACTTTGTTACCTTAAAACAATAAACTGCTGAAGTGAACATCTGTGTATTATCTACAACCCAACAACAACCATATATCCAAGAAGGTAACTATTAAATGGGAGAAACTGGAAGTGTTTCAAAATGACGCTCTCAGAACAATGCTGGGAGCACCTATATGCATGCGTCGAGAGAATGTAGAATGGAAACCAACTTGCCAGCATTAGAAAACAGGATCAAACAAAGGATAGCCACCATAAAAGCAAAACTTGTTGGAACCACCGCCAGACTGTCAATCAAAGATAGCATACACAGATCGCTTCAGAGAAACCTTCAATATAGAAAAAGTGCATGGACGGATAAGCTGGTCAAGATTCTAGAGAACGTGAACATGAAATAGACCATTAAAAACAAAGGATAAGATAGACCATATCAACACTTTCGGCAGCCTTCTCCGTGGGAAAAATCGAGTCTAAAAATAATCATTGAAGGATTACCAGTTAAAAAATCAGCATGTGACTCACAGAGGCTCAAAGCAATCAGAGAACAACAAATTGAAACCATTTCAAGACCTACAACGACTCATATCTTCACAGATGGATCAGTTGATCAGGAGAGAGGTTCTGCTGGGGCAGCAGTTTACAGTACCAACCATGAAGCTTACTGGAGCATGAATAGTGGGTGCTCAACATTGCAAACAGAATTATATGTCCTGGAAGGAGGCAATAAACTTTACAACTAACAATAATTTATATGATAACATAATACCGATCTTCGCTCCAGGCATTGTTTTCCAGTCAGCACAGAGATAATATACAACTCCTCACAGAAATCCAACATATCGGAAAAGAAGCCCATAACAAGGGCTGTCAATCACCCTAAATTGGATATTAAGTCACATTGGCATAATGTTATGATCTCAGGTTGCCTGAGAAACGAGTCTACCACCTTTTTGATAGTTATTCACCACACCTGACCTGACTGAGGGGTCAAAGAAACTTAGGCATGTGGATGTATATGAAATACTTAGCAAAGGTGAATGAAGAGTTTAAAAGCTTGGGCAGTGGATAAATATGTACATAAATGACTTGATATGAGATGTCGAGATATTGTGAGGAAGGTACGAGGCTCACGGCAGGGGTCTTGACCTCACTTGAACAGTGGAAGTCGTGGGAGCAGCTAGGATGCATTGTCTTTAGACTCCTGGCAGTAAGGGAAGAATATCTAATTTCGTACTCCGTCAAGAGGAGGAACTAACCCGGCGTTCGTGTATGAAGCCTGGGGACGACTTAGTGCTCGAGTCAGGAATGAGAGGAGCCTTGTGAAGCAGTTTAATGGCGATTTTGGTGGGCGAAGGAGATCGCCAACGTCGGAGGCCCAGACTGGACGCGCCCTGAGCCCAACAAATTCTGTGGTAAATCTATTTTACCAGTTGCTAGCGATTGTCTATAATTGATCGTGTGCCCAGCGATCATAGCAAGTGTTTATGAATAAATTAGGCATATTTTATTAGGGCAGAGAGCTGAAATAGGAGAGTAAAGAGGAGACAACCAGTTGGAGGAGGCGGCGACGCATCCACCCTCTCCAGGTACTCGTGGGAGATTAAGGGAAATACTCCGAAACTACCATCTCTTTTAAGGGTCTGAGCTGTGGTGCAGTGGGTTAAAGGCGAACCAGTTATGCCAGTTGCTGTAAGGCTTCTGTGCTGGCTAGGGTTCGAATCTCCTGGTGGGAAAGTGTTCTAAGGTATACATATACAGTTATAGTTGTGTGTGTGTACACTAAAGTCTTTGAAAGTGTAATAAGTTTTACGAAACGCGTTCAAGTGTCACGTCAGACTAGAAATAAAAATGAATTTTGGAGAATTGATTTTTCAGTTACCATCAACAGTGAAAAGAAATATAAGAAAGATTGAGAAAATTCGTGTTAGAATTATTTATCTTACTTTTTCGGTCATATTTAATAATATATATATATATATATATATATATATATATATATATATATATATATATATATATATATATATATATACACATATATATATATATATATATATATATATATATATATATATATATATATATATATATATATATTTGATTTTATCAAATATATATATATATTTATATATATATTTATAAATATATACGGGGGCTAGCTGGGCGGGAGGACGTGTGGAGGAGGCTCTGTTGTTTACTGAACCATTACCTAGGGACATCCTGACGTCACCGTGCCTAGCCTTCACAGAGTGCTGTGTGAATGTCCTGGGAAGGTGCAGGAGTGGCGGAAGGTGCCTAGAGTGGACCATCTCAACAAAAACGGATAAAAACAGGTGGGTGTGCAAGGTATGGAATACAACGGCAGTGAGGGCCACGCTGGCGCCCTCTAGGCCTCCCAGGCTAAGATGTGGGGGAGGAGGGGGTGTTGTTGTTCGGTCGGGCGAGGGGGGGGTCACTCATGTGCCACCCAGTGTTTATAGAAATACGTTTGGGAAAGAAAAATGAAAATAAAAATCAGCAATCATGGTCACAGCTAATAGAGCTCACAGTGTGTCGGATTACAAGTGTATGATTCATTCACCATTGTGCAGTGATATACAAGAAAATTATACCAGTGTTTAAGTGTCACCCAGACCCCCCTCAAGCTGAGCGAGGCCCGGTCAACCCCCACCTCCTCCCCGCCCGCCGGCCTGACCGCACCACAGTACCTCCTGCCATCCCACCACCCAGCCCACCCTGCACCTGGGTGTCTCCCACCCACCTATTCACCGCCCACACAGTGCTTGTTGCAGGGATGTGCTACCCTCCATGCACCCAGATATGGCACAGGTTACAGCAGGCATTTAGGTTCCTCCCAAAAGGGAGGGAGACACAAGTACTCATAGGAGTGGTGAGTGTGAGGGACAGCTAGCCACCCCTCCTGCCATCACCCGTGTCCACCCCTGTCGCCACCACCCCTGTCATCCCTCCCACGCCGGCCGCCCGGGGGATGGAGGGGACTCCACCAACTAACCAGGAACCCCTCAGCCAAGAACAGGGTCCTGGGAACAGTGCACCCAGACGTGCAACCAGAGGACCCAGACCCAGAGGAACGTGTCGGGTGTGTGACGAATCACACATCCTTAGAAACGATGGAACCCTACGTCAACACAACAACTGTGAGGGTTCATTGACGGTACCTGTAGAGAGAGAAGGCCCACAGGTCCCCCCGGCACCCCCACACATCCCAGCAAACTTCATGTCATCAGATGACCTCCTGGGGGGCCATCAAAGCATCCACCACCAGAACTCTTCCCCACATTCCTAAAGCAGCGCGCCCATTTGCAGCAGGGAAATATACAGACCTTTTAAGGAAAGTAAATGAACGGTCTGAAAATCTTAATGCTGCAGCCACCATCAAAGCATGGCATAATTTGCTCCTGTTTGGCAATATTTGCTTAGGCGTACCTGCAAGAGGAGGCAAGTCGCTAGCCTCATCAGTCACTAGGGCAATAAATAATTTCCCCAGAGCTGACAACTTGATCCCCATCCCTCCTCAACGCAAAAACCGTCGTGGCAGACCCAAGAGTTCCAATGACAATTTTAAACTTGGAACACAAGTGACCAAAAAAATTGAAGAGGGCAACACAGTAGGGGCAATTAGGTTACTTACCAGCGAAGACACAATCGCCCCTAGAAATACCGCTACCGCCAACTCGCTGAGAGAGAAGCACCCTCCTAGAGTACCATGGGAACCCACTGCTCAGGACACAAATGTCCCAGACATGGGACCTCTATTCCTCCAAGCGTCAGAGGTATACAAAGCCATCATGTCATTTCCGCCAGGCTCGGCAGGGGGATACACTGGAGTAAGACCTCAGCACCTCAAGGAGATGGTAAACCCAGTTCTCGGAGAAGTTGCCGAGACACTATTGTCAGAGGTCACGAAGTTTGTCAACGACTGCCTCTCTGGGTTGATCCCAGATACAATTAAACCCTTTTTCTTTGGAGCATCCCTTTGTGCCCTCAAGAAGAAAGATGGTGGAGTCAGACCCATTGCCGTGGGTAACACACTTCGGCGCCTTGTTGCTAGGGCAGCTGTCAGAAAAATTAGCATAGACGCTGCGACGATGCTTCGACCCCATCAACTAGGTTTTGGTGTCCCCCATGGCTGTGAAGCAGCAGCTCATGCAGCACGAGCCTATATAAAGCACCTCCCAGAAAATAAGGCATTAATTAAATTAGACTTTAAAAATGCCTTCAACCAGGTAAAAAGGGATGTGGTACTGGAAACAGTTCGAACAAGCTTTCCTTCTCTACTCCCCTTCGTCTCAGCAGGGTACAGTAGGGAATCGACGCTGCTGTTTGGGGAACATGAAGTTGCTTCTGCAAAAGGTGTCCCGCAGGGAGACCCACTTGCCCCTTTTCTTTTTTGCATGGCTGTTAAAGAGGTCACAAGCAGGTTGACCAGCGAACTCAACATCTGGTTCCTGGACGATGGCACCCTGGCAGGGGCACAGGGGTCCCTGCTAGAAGATCTACAGCTGGTGAAATCTAAGGGAGAGGAGTTAGGACTCACCCTAAACCCATTAAAGTGTGAAATCATCTCATCTAGCCAACCAACCATAGATGCAGTGCGAACCATATTGCCAGGAGCCCAAGTGATCGCTCCCACCGACAGTGTGCTGCTAGGGGCACCTCTGGGCTCGAGCGCCATTGAGGTAGTCCTCGAAGAAAAGCTGAACGACCTGAGGAGGATGGAGGGAAGAATAGGGGCTTTGGACGCCCACGATGCTCTGTACCTTCTCACAAGGTGCCTGGCTTTGCCCAGACTGACCTATTTCCTAAGGTGTGCTCCCTCCTTCGACAGCCCAAAATTAACAGAATATGACACACTCCTAAGGTCAATAACCGTGAAAGTGTTAAACCTCTCCCTGCAAGATGACCAATGGGACCAAGCAACGCTTCCAGTTAGATTCGGGGGGATAGGTATTCGCAAGGCGACACAGTTAGCATTGCCGGCATTCTTATCCTCGACCAGTGCAACAGGTGAATTAGTTAAGGAAATACTACCAGAACACCTAAGAGACTTCATTGGGATTCATGATCCCACTGTTACATCTAGCAAGGGCAGCTTCCCATCCTTTTCCATCTCGTAAGTGAAACGAGACAATCGGTATGATAGCCGACAGAGTGTATCGTGATCCAGCCTGTACTCCTCTTGACATACCAGAAAATATCCTAAGGAAACTACTCCAAGCTTGTACTAAAGAGGCACCCTTCTTGAGCCCGGATGGGCACATGTATAAGCAAGTAGTTGGGGTCGCAATGGGTTCTCCCCTAGGTGTCCTGTTTGCAAACTTCTACATGGGTACCATCGAGCAAAAAGTCTTAGTCGACATGAACTTGAAACCGGCCATATACTGCAGGTATGTTGACGACATTTTTACACAGGTACCTGATGTCAGACATCTGCAGGAGCTGAAGGAGGCATTTGAGCAGAGTTCCGTGCTGCGTTTCACTTACGAGATGGAAAAGGATGGGAAGCTGCCCTTTCTAGATGTAACAGTCATGGAAAAGAGCGGAGGTTTCCACACTGCAGTCTACACTAAGGAAACGAACATAGGAATGTGCCTAAATGCCAACAGCGACTGCCCAGACAGGTACAAGAGGAGTGTTGTTAACGCATATGTCGACCGTGCTCTCAGCCACAGCTCAGAATGGAAGCAAGTCGACGAAGAACTCTGTAGGGTAAGGCAGGTCCTAGTCAACAACGGCTTCTCCAATGGTTTCGTCGAAGACATCATAAGAAGGAAAGTGAAACGCCATGCAACCTCCGAAGAGACAACTAACACAACACCTATACCCCCTATTAGGCTATTTTACAGGAACTTCTTTTCCACAGCTCATAAAACAGAGGAAAGGGTCGTGAAAGATATTGTTAATAGAAACGTTATCCCTACAGACAAAAATCAGAGGATACAACTGACGATTTACTATAAAACCAGAAAAACGATCAGCCTACTCATGAGAAACTCTCCAGACACAAAACAGAACGCTTTAAAAGAGACTAACGTCGTCTATGCCTTCAAATGCCCTCTTGGGGATTGTAAGCTCCAAAAAACCCAGTATATAGGCAAGACAACAACATCTCTTTCTAGGCGTTTAACGATGCATAAGCAACAGGGCTCCATTAAGGAACATATAATCTCTTCCCACAACCAAACCATCGCCAGAGAAATCCTAGTAAACAACACAGAAATCATCGTTAGATACAGCGATACCAGGCGGCTTGACGTTTGCGAGGCACTACACATCAAGAAGTCAACACCAGCAATCAACAGCCAATTAATGCACAACTATATTCTACCCACCTCAAGACTTCGTTCCAATATAGAAGCATCAAGAAATATGGACCAATAGGCTTTCTACATACACTTCTATTCAATACCCATTGTTTCGTGTTCTGTCTTGTGTTGATGAAATTAATACCCTATTAATACCACCTCTTGTTCTGTCTTGTGTTGATACCCTATTAATGCCACCTCACCCCATCCACCTCACTAAAATGTAGATATAAAATCGGAGATGCGTAAGTTCTATTCAGTTGTGTATTTGTAAACTAAAGTCTTTGAAAATGTAATAAGTTTTACGAAACGCGCTCGTCTCGCGTCAGACTAGAAATAAAAATGAATTTTGGAGAATTGATTTTTGATTTACCTCCAACAGTGAAAAGAAATGTACGAAAGATTGAGAAAATTCGTGTTAGAATTATTAATCTTACTTTTTCGGACATATTTAATAATATATGTATACAGGAAAGACTGCTACCAAAATATACTAATATATATATATATATATATATATATATATATATATATATATTTTGGTAGCACTCTTTCTTGTAAAGTATAGCAGGCGGCTTGACATTTGCGAGGCACTACATATCATGAAGTCAACACCAGCAATCAACATCCAATTAATGCTCAACTATGTTCTATCCACTTGAAGACTCTGTACCAATATAGAAGCATTAAGAAATTTGGGTCAATAGGCCCTTTGCAGTTACTTCCATTCTTCCCTTTAATTTACCCAATATATACCCATTGTTTCGTGTTCTGTCTTGGGTTGAAAGTTGTGTTCACCTCATCCAAAACTGTTGTAACATATCACCTCACCCAAATGCAGGTATATAAGATGAAAGCTGTTTAAAGTATAGATTAGAAGAACTCTGTTTAGTGTTTGCAGGTTATAGTTGTGTGTGTGTAAACTAAAGTCTTTGAAAATGTAATAAGTTATTATGAAACGCGTTCACGTGTCGTGTCAGACTAGAAATAAAAATGAATTTTGGGGAACTGATTTTTCAGTTACCATCAACAGTGAAAAGAAATATAAGAAAGATTGAGAAAATTCGTGTTAGAATTATTAATCTTACTTTTTCGGTCATATTTATTAATATATATATATATATATATATATATATATATATATATATATATATATATATATATATATATATATATATATATATATATATATATATATTATTAAATATGACCGAAAAAGTAAGATTAATAATTCTAACACGAATTTTCTCAATCTTTCGTACATTACGCTTCACTGTTGGAGGTAAATCAAAAATCAATTCTCCAAAATTCATTTTTATTTCTAGTCTGACGCGACACGGGCGCGTTTCGTAAAACTTATTACATTTTCAAAGACTTTAGTTCACAAATACACAACTGAATAGAACTTACGTATCTCCGATTTTATATCTACATTTGAGTGAGGTAGATGGGGTGATGTGGCATTAACACAAGACAGAACAAAATGTGGTATTAATAGGGTATTAATTTCATCAACACAAGACAGAACAAGGGTATTAATAGGGTATTAATTTCATCAACACAAGACAGAACACGAAACAATGGATATTGAATAGAAGTGTTTGTAGAAAGCCTATTCGTCCATATTTCTTGATGCTTCTATATTGGAGCGGAGTCTTGATGTGGGTAGAATATAGTTGTGCAATAATTGGCTGTTGATTGCTGGTGTTGACTTCTTGATGTGTAGTGCCTCGCAAACGTCAAGCCGCCTGCTATCGCTGTATCTATCGATGATTTCTGTGTTGTTTACTAGGATTTCTCTGGCGATGGTTTGGTTGTGGGAAGAGATTATATGTTCCTTAATGGAGCCCTGTTGCTTATGCATCGTTAAACGCCTAGAAAGAGATGTTGTTGTCTTGCCTATATACTGGGTTTTTTGGAGCTTACAGTCCCCAAGTGGGCATTTGAAGGCATAGACGACGTTAGTCTCTTTTAAAGCGTTCTGTTTTGTGTCTGGAGAGTTTCTCATGAGTAGGCTGGCCGTTTTTCTGGTTTTATAGTAAATCGTCAGTTGTATCCTCTGATTTTTGTCTGTAGGGATAACGTTTCTATTAACAATATCTTTCAGGACCCTTTCCTCCGTTTTATGAGCTGTGGAAAAGAAGTTCCTGTAAAATAGTCTAATAGGGGGTATAGGTGTTGTGTTAGTTGTCTCTTCAGAGGTTGCATGGCTTTTCACTTTCCTTCTTATGATGTCTTCGACGAAACCATTGGAGAAGCCGTTATTGACTAGGACCTGCCTTACCCTACAGAGTTCTTCGTCGACTTGCTTCCATTCTGAGCTGTGGGTGAGAGCACGGTCGACATATGCGTTAACAACACTCCTCTTGTACCTGTCTGGGCAGTCGCTGTTGGCATTTAGGTACATTCCTATGTTCGTTTCCTTAGTGTAGACTGCAGTGTGGAAACCTCCGCTCTTTTCCATGACTGTTACATCTAGAAAGGGCAGCTTCCCATCCTTTTCAATCTCGTAAGTGAAATGCAGCACGGAACTCTGCTCAAATGCCTCCTTCAGCTCCTGCAGATGTCTGACATCAGGTACCTGTGTAAAAATGTCGTCAACATACCTGCAGTATATGGCCGGTTTCAAGTTCATGTCGACTAAGACTTTTTGCTCGATGGTACCCATGTAGAAGTTTGCAAACAGGACACCTAGGGGAGAACCCATGGCGACCCCATCTACTTGCTTATACATGTGCCCATCCGGGCTCAAGAAGGGTGCCTCTTTAGTACAAGCTTGGAGTAGTTTCCTCAGAATATTTTCTGGTATGTCAAGAGGAGTACAGGCTGGATCACGATACACTCTGTCGGCTATCATCCCGATTGTCTCGTCCACAGGTACGTTGGTAAACAGCGATTCTACGTCTAACGAGGCTCTTATCCCTGTGGCCTGTGTGCCCGGCAGTAAGTCAACAAATTCCTTTGGAGACTTCAGGCTGAAGGCGCAGGGAACATAAGGAGTCA